>NC_056739.1:830244691-830477191 GCF_019279795.1 Protopterus annectens
ATCACCTTACTCCTCTTATCCATAGACACAAAGCCTCTCTCCTCTTTCTTAACCTTAACGTGAGAAGTATCTTAAATAAAGTTCATGAGCTTCATGCCCTATTAGCGCTATATAAACCTGAAATTGTACTGCTGACAGAAACCTGGCTAAAACCAGAAATCAGTAATAGTGAAATAACAGCACCAAGTTATAATATCATACGCAGAGACAGAAAAGGCAAAAAGGGTGGGGGGGGGTTAGGGGCTAGCACTACTATACCAATACCATCTCAACTTAAAACAACCTGATGTTAATATTCCACATATAGATAATGCCGAAGACATCTTTACAAGATTGAAACTGAATCCCAACAAACACATAAATATTATAGGCTGCTATTGCCTACCAGGTGACAACATTACCTGTATGAAAAATCCACTAGAATGGATCTCAAACTCCCTACCAAAGGAAAATATTTTGTTAGGAGACTTTAATATAGACTGGCAAAACTGCTCCGGCCATAATCCATCTACCCACATTAACCTCCATGGGCTTACACAGCCCCCTATTAGAACTGATAAAACATCCAAGAGTCAGTCAATTCTGGACTGGATTCTTATATCTGATCCCTCACTTGCATCCCAAGTAGTCTGTCGGCCAAACAGCCTTACCGACCATCAGCCTACCTTCCTTCTTAGAAGAAGAACTCACCAAATTAACCAGACAACCTTTAGAGTAGTGAGAAACAAAATGAACTTTAAACCAGATGACTTTATAAATGCCCTGAAGTGTTGCAACTGGAATCCACTAACACAACTATCTCTAGACAAGGCGGTACACTACTTTAACACAACCTTCTTACAAATATTAAACCATCATGCTCCCACCAGAACCATTAGAATAAAAGCAAAGTATGCTCTCTGGCTAACTAGGGCAATTAAATCCATTCTCAAAGACAAGGACAAAGCATTGATGCAGTTTCACAAAACCAAAACCCACTCTACCAAACAAAACTACTCAGAACTCTTTAATAAAGCTAAAAAACTCATTAAACTAGACAAAATTAACTACTACCAAAACCTCCAAGAAAACATATTCACAACCCTCAAAAATTCTGGGCCACCATAAACTCTATACTTTAACCAGGTAAATCTGCAACCCCTACACCAGCACCAGTAAATAACCATGATAATATCCCCACTCAGTTCAACAAATATTTCACCAAAACAGTTCAGGCCCTTGCAGAAACCCAAAGTAATAGTAGCCGCCAGGACGTACCATCCAAACAGAATAACACAATCACACAAGATATATCTCCCAATTTAGCTTACACCCAGTGTCAATCAAATTCATTTTAAAACTCCTCCACAAGCTTAAACCAACCACCCTGGCTGCAGACAACTTACCAGCAGAATGCCTACAGCTAGCTGCAGAGGCTATAGCCTATCCTGTTGCTATTCTAATTAGTAGATCAGCATCAGAGTGTAAGGTACCTACTATATGGAAAATCTCCCACATAATACCACTATACAAGGGTGGTATCTCCTAAGAATTAAATAACTACCGACCTATTGCTATTTTAACACCCTTATCAAAAATACTTGAAAGAATTGTTCACACTCAACTAATGGACTACTTTCTAAAAACTAATCTACTATCCAAATATCAGCACAGTTTTAGACCCTTCTACAGCACCACCAGAGCTCTAATTTCCTTTACCAACACAATCAACCACCACAGAAACAAGGGACCACTAGGTTTCTGCCATTTTTCTAGACCTGTCTAAAGCTTTCAATATGGCCAACCTCAGTAAACTGCTCAATACACTATCCACCCTAAACATCAGCATGCCCTATATCTTATGGTTTAAACACTACCTGTCAGGGCACCAACAGACAGTAAAATGGCAGAACCAGCTATGATCTCTCTTACCAGTATCCCTAAGAGTCCCTCATGGCTTTACACTTGGCCTGCTACTCTTCTCTTTATTTACCAACCAGCTCTCTACCTCCACACCCAATGCCTCAGTAGTACAATATGCTGATGACACCATCCTCATATGTGCAGCCCACACATTAGATGATCTTCACTCCCTAACCCAAAATTGCTTCTCACTAGCTAAGACCTGGTTCACTAATTCCCAGCTTATCTAAAACCTAAACAAAACAAAACTTCTTATTATTGGACTTTGTTGATCCCCCCCATGTGACAACTCATCATGTCTAAGAACAAAATCATGATCACTCCCACCTCTCACACTAAACTCTTAGGTGTAGAAATAGACAACAACTTCAGATTTGACATTCACATAGCCCAAACTGTCTAGAAAGTTCACAAAAAACTCAGACTCCTCTATCGGAACAAGCCATTTCTCGCTAGACACACTAAAATCACTATAGCCAGGGCACATCTGTTGTCCACCCTCCTCTATGCATCCCCAGTACTAACCAACCTCCACAAAGTTGACCTAAACAAATTAGAATCTTATTATAACAAGATTGCTAGATTTGCTACTGAAACCCCATATAGGACCCATCACTGTGTAGCTCTCAAACAACAAAATTGGCTAGAGCTGCCTAAACTATTGAAACTCAATCAATTGTCATTGGCTCACAAACTATACTACTACCCAGCTCAAACCCCAGCACTTTAGAACCTAATTACACCTTATTCTACAACAAGAACCTTAAGATCTGGTACCGAGAACCACCTAGATGTCATCAAACATAATAATGAAGCTGGGAAATCTCTTTAGCTTCTCTATTTTGAAAACATGGAATACCTTACCTAGCCACCCGACTTCCAAATTACTCCAACACACAATTTAAAAAGTTCCTCCAAGCACACTGTATGATTACCTGGTTATGCTCCTGTGACTATCCAGGATAAACAATCACTTAACAATCTGTTCCTCATCTTAACCTGCTATGCCTTACAATTTCCTTCTCAGTCTTCAGAACTAATCCATCTGTTTCTTGCTGGATCCACAAATCCAGATTTTTCCCCATCTAACCAACCAGAAACCCTGACGTAATTTTACCCTCTAAACATTATGTTTACTATCAACTCAGCTTTACTTTTCCAACTCATTTACTCATTACTCAGTAATACTGCTTCACCACTTAGTAGCAACTAAACTAGCCACAACATCTCAGCTGTTACACTGTCTCACCCCGCTTACTTACTAACATTTTTTCCTGACTAACTGCAACATCCCATACCACCAAAAGGAGAGTAACATATTATGTATCCCACCAAATACTGTGACAAGTGATGACTCATCTAAGTGTGATTTCTATAGTATCGTCAACATTATGTAAAGAATTTATATTATTTTTTACTATGTACTATATGGAATTGTGTTCTAAACTTTCCTGTATTTTATTACTATGTATTGTCTGACATTTACTATGTTATAACTTGATATCCACTGTCAAAGTGTTAAATGATTTCTTCCTGTTTATTTTTATGTATTTTATGCATTTTTATGTGATCTTATGCATTTTATCTGGAGATTTTCTCCCTGGGCCTCCCCTAAAAATGGGCCTGTGTCCAGTCAGCCTTTCCTGGTAAACAGATGTAAAATAAAAATAAATAAATATATAAAATACCTTTGTGCATTCACAACAGAATCTTTCTGTTATCTTTTGTTAATGAACAAAAGGTTTATTTTCAAAGTATTTGCACGTCTACTCTTCTTTCTGAAAAAAAAATGTTAAATTACGTTGCCTTGAGTAAAGATCAGCATGGTATGATGTGAAAATAAAAAATACCATCATACTTATTTCAGCAGCTGTATTCACAAGCATTGCCTGGAGAAGAAATATGCTTACATTCTGTCATTAAGCAGTTTACTTATTTTAGAATTCATGTGACTCCATGGTGAAAAATAAAAAATAAGAATGTGTTTTGTGACTAAATTGTCACTGTTAGCCTAGAAGACATGCACCAGCCTGTTGTTACCATATATATTTGTTTAGAGCTTATTTTACTGTGCGTACCTAATGCAGCCTAACATTTCTCAAAAGGACATTAGCTACACAAACACACCATTAAAGCTGTTGTGCAGTGAACATAGATAGACTTTTGGATGTATTACCATTCCAAATTGTACATTTCAGATAACGCTGAAGTGCTGATTTGCTTTATTTATTTATTTATTTTAATTCTGTGCAAGATGAAATGTGTACATAGTTCACTTATTTACATAATCATTATGCCATGCTGCGTGTAAAACCATGGGGCTTGATCTATTTAGTGTGCCAGTCTTCAACTTTTTATTCTGCTCCCTAAAGAATGTGCAAGATCTAACATTATGATTCTTAATGTTTTTAAAATTAAGCTGCTGTTACAAAAAATAGCAGTGGAAAGAATGAGACTGCAGTATCTCATAGCATTCATGCAAGCATGAGATAGTGGAGCACAGATGTCTATAAAGGAAAAGCATGGGGCGTAGGAGGCTTTATCCCATTTACTTTATATAAGGGGGTTGTTCCCTATCACTCCTACTTATTTTAGGAGAATACAATGACATTCTGCTAGACTTACTTTATAGGGGGTCTGTGATCTATCACCTCTACTTCTTTTAGGAGGATACAATCGCATTCTACTAGACTTACTTTATAGGGGCTCTGTGCACTATAACCCTTACTTGTTTTAGGAGAGTATGATGACATTCTGCTAGACTTTTATAGAGGGTCTGTGTCCTATCACCCCTACTTATTTTAGGAGAATATAATGATATTCTACTAGACTTACTTTATAGGGGGTCTGTGCCCTGTTACTTTTACTTATTTTAGGAGAATACAATGACATTCTACTAGACTTAATTTATGGGGGTTTGTGCCCTATCACCCCTACCTATTTTTGGAGAATATGGTGACATTCTACTAGACTTACTTTATAGGGGGTCTGTGCAATATCACCCCTACTTATTTTAGGAGAATACGATGACGTTCTACTAGATTTACTTTATAGAGGGTCTGTGCCCAATTATCCCTGCATATTTTAGGAGAATGCAATGACATTTTACTAGACTTATTTTAGAGGGGGGTATGTGCCCTGAAACTCTTACTTATTTTAGGAAAATATGATGACATTCTACTCAACTTACTAAGCATTCCATCATATTTTATCTTCCACTTCCACAGTGCTGAAAATTTCAGTTATGGTCCCGAGAATTTAATAAATGCCCACTTACTCAAATGTAATGCATGGAGTGCTATAATTACTTTCTGAAACTGGGAAAATGATAAACCTGTTAAGCAGGACCACAGTGACAGATCTGATCTTAACAGTGTTTATGAGTGCTTAAAAAAGCTTGTCATGCATCTCTAAGTGTTGTTAAGATCAGCTGCTTTACAACAGACTAACAAAAGACAGCGTATGCTGGCAAAGAATGGTAGCAGAAGGCAAAACAGTTTTAATAGCTGTTATGTACTTTGATCTGCCACAGATAAACAACAATTGTGGAAGAACAAGGTATATAACAGCTTTAAAAGCTGTAAATCTTATAGACGGGCACTTTGTGTTTTTCAGCTGTCTGTAAATTTTAAGTGCTTTACTAGCTTTCAAAATGTTTGAAGGTCAGTAAAATGCATCACACTCCTGCATTTTTTCACTTTTCTGCAACTGGTAGTACATGGGACACATAATACGCCATGCATTATAAACAATTATGATTGGATCATAGATCTTTACCCTTTATTATGTGCTCTCAATATGGATGCTAAGATTTACCACTCAAGCTTTGCTCTCAAGGTGGATTTCTTGGTGTTTGTGTCTAAAACACATAATAAATTGGTTATGATTAGACACTCAATTATAATCATGTATATCACATTATGAATCAAAAGCATGTTTTTTCCACATTTATGTCCTAAAAATGTGGGACTGTTTTTCGAAACATGGCTATGCCAAGCCCTCACATTTTAACTGTAATACTTTTTGGAAACTCTTGTCTGAAAATTGGAAAACTAAAAATAGGTTGCGTTGTCAGTGGAACTTCATCAGCCTGTCGTGTTGGAGTGGGGATGAAGTTCTACATGCTGCTTTCTGACTTTATATAACAGCTCTGCAGTCTTCATACTTTGCAAGAAAATTACAACTTGCTGTGGGTGAATCTGCTTCATAGAACCCTGACCATGTGGAAATTCTTGCTACTTTGTAATGCCTGGAATTGGCATTTGCAAACAGCTACAAACTTTAACGTATCCTACTTTTAATACAGAGGTGTTTACAAGCAGTGTAAGCAGGGCCCTGTGTTTTCCTGACTTCTTCTTCTTGCTTTTCCTTGTTAGGGGTCACCACAACAGATCACCTGTCTGCTCATGATTGGCAGTGGAGTTTTACAGTGTCAAGTTGCCAGCCCGACACCCAACCTTCCACAGAAGGCACACACACACACTCACCCCTAGGGCCAATTTAGAGTGCCCAATCCACCTACAGCATGTCTTTGGGATGTGGGAGGAAACTGGAGCACCTGGAGAAAACTCACACAACCACAGGGAGGACATGCAGACTCCACATAGAATGTACCCCAACTGAGGACCGGAGCAGAGAACCTCTTGCTGTGAGGCAGCAATGTTAACCACTGCACCAAGTGCTTTCCTGACTAGCTTGGTTGATTTGTCTGGTCTGCATCTAACTCAGAATATGTCACTTTGAATGAGCATGAAAAGTCAGCTTTCCTCAGGGATCCACACATCGTTTCATTTGTTCTTTCTTCATTTGTACTGAAGCCATTATAAATCCTGTTGTGACTGCATTTTCAGATATGTAAACATCGCAATAGGTAAGTGATTTTAAGTGTAATGTATAATTTTGCACAAGACACAAATATGATGGAGCAATTTGTCAGACAATAACAATTGAATTAAAATGGTATGATTGACACACATTTGATTAATGTGTCAGTAAGTGATTAGTGTATGTAATGATCTTAACGTAAGAACTAAAACCTTACTGTTACACAACTTATGAACAAACAAGCAGACATTAATAAAAGCTGGACTCATGCATGGCTTCATTATGTTCCTTTCAATCATAAAAAGTCTAAATCTCTGTTTGCTACCAGAATTGAAAAATAAATGAACTACATCTTTTCTTTTCTACTCATGTTTGCATTTGATATTAAGTACACAGTTTAAGATGAAGATTCAGAAGTTACACTTTTAGCTAAAACAATCCTAAGAATTTCTGTGTGAACCTTGGCTAGCCTTGGAAATTTTACACTACTTAATACTTTTTGTGGTTTCTTTTGACCCAGACAGGAGAGGAAACACAGAAAAGTGATGATGGCATTTGTGCACAGATTTTATAGTTAAAGGCTGGATCATTGCTAAGTCTCTGTCAAAGCCTTGCCAAATTTGGTAGCTTGTTAAAGCATCTAATGCAACTAATTATACCTCCTTTCTCTACTAGTAAGATTCTTATCATCCCAGAGGAGAACAGAATATCCTGCCTTTGGTCCTGCTGACCTTAGCTTTTACCCTCTATACCTAATAAAAATAGGATGGTAACAATGCTACAAACTTCACCATTTCAATGTTTATACCAGATGTCTTAGATTTTTATACTTATCAGTTTTAGTTCTTCTGAGATTTCAGAGATGGTGGCATTTTTCAGACAATATATTTATACCTCTTTCAGCGCTACACTTTAATGCCAGCTCTTCAATTCAAAATGACTAGAGAACATTTTTAATGCAAAGTGACATGCAGAGTTAAAATAAATAAAAGGCCTGACACTCAATCACACACTCCTCAAGGTCAGACCATGTAATGAGCAATTATGGCTCCTGTATTTTGTCCATTTATGAGAAATACAAGTAAAAAAAATTGTACAGATGAGTGAATAAAGATATGGGAGATAATTCGGAGTGACATTCAAAATAATTTAGCAAGGATGTCTGTTTCAAAGCTTAGCTGAAGGACTGAAGGATATTAAAACTGATTACTACAGATAGTATAACTGCAACTTATATTAAGTGATGTTCACTACATTTTTATATATTAATGTATAAATGCAGCTTTCATCCCTCTACAACATTTTACACAAAATCATATGGCTTAACTAAATATTTAATATTGTTTAATGGCACCAGTCATCAAATCTCAACAAATGTAATGGCAAAGGAAAAGAAAAGAAATACCTGCACTCATCAAGATGTATGCTACAGGAAAAAAGGACAGCCCCCCTCCTCTTATCTCTAGGGAGCAAGTCATCACTGCCCTCTCAGAGGCAAAAAGTGCAGCCTCCATGGGATCCGATAACATCCCAGGCTACATCCTACATGAACTCAGGCAGAAACTTGCATCAGCATTAGGCACCCTATTCAGCCAAAGCCTGAGTACTGGCTTCATCCCAACCGAGTGGAGGACAGCTACTGTCATCCGTTTGCAAAAAGGTGGAGTGTCCACTGATCAGGGAAATTATAGACCCATCAGCCTAACTAGCCTGATCTGCAAGGCCATGGAGTGGATTATCATGGACCTCATTAACAAGGACATTGGCAACCTCCAGACGCTTGATCCCACACAGTTTGGTTTTGTCAAGGGGAGGTCATGCCTTTTAAATTTGGTCAACTTCTTTGAGACAGTCACCAAGGCCATAGACGAGGAGAAGATGGTTCACACCACCTACCTTGACCTGGCCAAGGCCTTAGATATTATTCCTTACTCAGGTAATAGATAAACTCTCTTAACTAGGCATCAATCCATATGTTACTAGATGGGTAGCAAACTGGCTCGCTGATAGAACCCACCTAGTCGAAATAGGAGAAGCCACCTGAAGTAGTAGACCCGTAACAAGTGGTGTACCCCATTGATCAGTCTTGGGGCCTCTGCTGTTTGGGATATACTTCTCAGAGGGGCAGGCCAAATCTAGTGGGCTATGGCTGACCAAATTTGGAGATGACTGCAAGCTAGGTGCTGACATCAATTCCCCTAATGATGTGGATATCCACCAAGACGGTCTCATCCAAACTAATGACTGGTGCCAGAAACATGGCCTCAAACTAAATGCTAAAAGATGTATCATCATCCCTTTTGGGGAGAATGATGTCCCCATAAATTATCACATTGATAATAAAGCACTAAGCATGCAGTCAATCATGAGGGACTTGAGAACCCAGTTTGATAGCAAACTGACTTTTGGCCACTATATTGCCTCCATTGTATGGAAAGCTTTCTACATGGCCCACCTCATTAGTAAGGGTATCTCATCCAGGGACAAGGTGGTCATAACATCTCTGTATTCTTCCATTATAAGACCAATTATTGAATACGATGCCCCTTTCGGCATGTACCTCACAAAGCACATGCAGCAGCTGGAGAGACCGCAGAGATTCCTCACCCAGAGAATCCAGGGCTTCAAACATCTACCTTACACAGATAGGCTAAAAGCTCTGTCCCTCTACTCAGTCTCCTACAGACTCCTCAGAGGTGACCTCTGTCTGGCATACAAAGCAATCTCAGACCCCACCTTGATGGGACTGATGCATATCCGCAAGTCAAGCTCCACTCGAGTAACCCGCATGTGAGACCTCAACCTGGTATGTGACATCAATAGAACTTGTTGGCAGGACAGATTTGTGTTTCAGAGACTCCCCCTTTTGTGGAATAGACTCGCTCTCCACGTAAAGCAGAGTACCTTTTTAAACCTTTGTAAGCGCAACCTGGATAAATGGATAGGGAACAGAAAATATACCCCTGGGATTCCACCTATGTCCCTGGTGGACAGTGGCATAGGGTGCTAACTTGTTGGAACATGGGCTAAATTCTTGGCTAGACTTGTAAGGGGCTCAGGGCCAATAGCCTAGTAACGTCGTATGATGCTATGATCCTATAACAAATCACTTTGTATTTGATTAATCAGTAGTAACAAGAAAAAAGTATTCTTTTTATATTATCTGTCCTTACCTACATGTTATAACTTTCTTATGGCATTGCGTTCATTCATAATTTATATTTATTTGAGCTTTTAGTTTTACCTCTTTCAAGCAGCACTGGATGAAATATGCTACATGGACATATCAAAGATTTGCAAGGTGTCAGCATGCCAGATATGGTCATTTCCTTCCTCAGTCAAACTAGCTCAAGAAAAACTGCACATGAAACACATTGTTTATTTACCAATATGTACATTATATTTCTAAAAACAGATCCATGCACTGCTGTAGAAAAAGAAATGACTTAGCTGTTTCTGACATTTATTGCAGTTCTGCGCAGCACAGCTTACTCAGAACAAGGCATGCTGGGTTTAAATTAAACCTTACAGTACTTCTTTTTTTTATTTTTATCCTCATCCACTCCAGCAATCAAAATTCCAATAAATTTTCTGACCATTAATTCTTGTCAACACTGGGAAAGGAAAATAACTGTGAAGGATTGCATTATGTACACACATATATATATATATATATATATATATATATATATATATATATATATATATATATATATATATACATATATATATATATATATATATACATATAATATGTGTGTGCATAGATAGATAGATAGATAGATAGATACTATGCATTTCTGCATGTGTGTGTGGATGTGGGTGTGTGAGTGTGTTTATGGATGTGATGGTTCTTTCACCAAACAAAAAAATGCAATTTGACCCAGAAATGTGTAAATACCACTGTCATTATTAATAATAACAGTTTTATAAAATCTCCATTGCAAATGGAGTGATTTTTCTTTAGATATAATAAAATTTTTGTTAAGTCACACCTGTTGCTTTAAGAAGAGAAATGCTGTTTCAATATGAGCAGGCTTCTACAATGAGTTATTGGATGTAAAATAAAAAAGATTCTGAGAAAGGTCCAATCAAAGATCATTTGCCCTTTGTGGGGCGGACTAGGTGTTCAGAGCAATTGTTGTAGGAAAGAGCACTAACCCACATAAAGGAATACCTTGAAAAATAATCTGTAAGTTATTCCTAGCAGAGGAATCCATACAGAGCAATAAACACAGAATGTTTCAAAGCAGTATAAGACTGAGCTGAAAGTATTTGGTGTACGTTTGTTTAAACCACAAGACTGGAAAAAACTGCCCTATTATGAATTCATTTTTTGCATATAATAACTAATAAATCATTATTTTTATAAAGTCTGATGGTCTGTTGCTTTAATCTTCTGTATTGTTGGAGAACATGGGCATTTTAACACCTGTTATTAATGCCAAAGTCCTAAGATTATGCCAAGCATTGCCAACATGAGTGCAATTTCCAAAGAGAGAGTCTTGTCATGTACTGGGAATTTTTTTGAGGCCATCTCTATGTGAATCCATATGTCAAGATAACCATGGGAGAGCTGTTACTCTAGAGTAGCATAGTGGCTGCAGCCAAAGGGATGGCTGTGGCAGCAAAGTCAATGGCTACCCAGGAACAGTGCTACCATTAAAACAAGTCAGCTTGGAAGAGGACCTCAAGGCATATCTTGTTACTTTTGAGCAGTATACCCACCTGAAGGGATGAAACTGAGCTGATTGGGCCAGGATATTATCATCTAGATTTACTGCAGAACTAGTGAGAATCTTCATGGGCATAGAGAGAAATAATCAACAGGACTATGATAAAATCTAAAAGTCTTTTCTTGCCAGAGCTGGTGTTGACTGAATGATACAAGCTTAAATGCTTCAGAATAGACATTTTCATAACCAAATGATAAGGTCATAATATTATTAATTTATAGTTAGACCCAAGTGGTCAACATATTAAGAACACAATGCTAGAATGATAGCACTTGACAAATTTAAAATGTATTTACCCATTGTGATTCACCCTAAAGACTGAAAGATGTGTAGTGTATGGAGCATTGTGATTAAACTCTGATATCTGGGAAAAAGATAAACTTACTAAGACCCAATCATAAAAGAGCTTAGTTGTGCTTAACAAAAGTTTATGTACCATAAGTATTGTTATGTTTTTTTTTTCTCCCTAGAAGCAGTATTTACAAAAAACAGTGAAAGAAGCTAAAAACAGTGTGGCAGAATGAAGTGTCTAATAGCTTTTAGAAGCTGTTTTGCCTTCTACCAGAGGGATACTTCATTTCTGCTCTCTGTATCTTTTAATTATACTTTATTTTACCAAATATTTTTGTACTGTTCTTTGTAAATATCTGATTCTCTGGTAAATCACTGAGGATTACAGTCAGTCAATATACTTCTTATTGTTCAGAAAATGCATGTTGATGCAAAATCTGTTGCTCTTTTAAATGTTACTATTAACTTTTACACTGAATTAGAGCAATATTTAAAAACAAACCCAGATTTTTATCCATTATTACCCTATTATTTTTGCAGCTGTTCAGAATTAATAAGCAAAGAAGTTGACAGGGATGCTGCTGTTTGCTTGATAATGCTTTACTGGCATTTTAATGTTGGTAAAAAAGTTCACGCTTCTACACACACTCTTGTTTTTTTATTAGACATTATACTGCATGCCATATGCCAATACTCCACATGGTGTCAGCACAGCAGCAGACCAGTTCAGGATGGGTGAGCTTGCACTGCGTTTTTTTTCTCCCAGCATCCACAGGGGTCCATGCAATACTAATAATTATGGTTGTGTTTCTGATCATAACTTTTATTATGTGTTATCAATATGGATAGCAAGATTCACCTATTGAGCTTCATTCTTGGGGTGAATATTTTAGCATCCATGACTTGAATACATAATAAGTGGGTCATGATCAGAGACCTGTTCATAATCCTTCATGTTGTACTTGTACAGTGTTACGTTACAGAATCATATATAAATATAAGCTACCAACACATGTAGCAAAACCTGTGTCAAATATTGGTAATGAGTAAAAATAATAACTGCTGCAGGCATACTCTAACTATGGGAAAATGGGCCACATAGCTAGATTTTGTACTAATAATAATAACAATGTTAAACCTTTGAAAACTGTCACCTCCGGAAAGTATAATTCAAATAGTGTTATTTATGCAAATAGCATGTGGCAAAGTATCTTCTAGAATACATTAGACTGCATTCTGTTACTCTACTTTTCCCAAGTTAATTAGTCGTAACTGGCATTAAAGAACTGCCAGGACTTGAATAGTATGGTAGCACTTATAAGAGGTCAGATTGTTTACAAGAAAAATAAAATATTACTAATAAAAAAGTAGAAGTAGTATGTATTCATGGTGATACGAAGCAACACCATATTACTCAGATTAAAATACAAAATGGGTTTTGAAAAGTAGTCTATCCAGGTGCTGTCATTCTCAGTTTAGCATTTGACATGATAATAGGGAAAGCTTTTTTCCGCTTAAAAGCTGTGGATGCAATGAGAAAAAAGTAGCTCTTAACATAGCCCAACATACTGGTATTGGAAGGGGAAAATGCAGGTGAATAAGTCTGCACATGTGCCTCCTGACTAATTAAAAATAAATGAGTGAGAGGAGCACTCACCAGAAGTATTTAGCCTTTGTTACAGTGCATGAATTGAACAAAGACCAATGCATAGTTTCAGGAAAGCCTTAAAGGTACAAAACATTGGCTAAGGATACAGAGAAAGGAAGAATATACATCAGTTAAAGAGTTACACAAAATATCCCTCCAGTAGAGCAGCCTATAAGAACAGGACCAGTAGAAGGAAACAGCTTATACACATACAAATATTGTAGCAGCGAAGTGCTGCAAAGTGGAAAGAAGTGCCATTGCAGGCTGGAAAAATTGTAAAGCAGAGAGTTGAATAGATTATAAGAACTGAAGTGAAGGAAACAATCACTGAAATTATGTGTTCTAGGGGTGGCTCGTGCTATCGGATTGCAGGACTGCAGCCCCCCCAGCTGTAAAATGAAAGAAACAGAATTGTAAAAGTAAAATAGTTAGCTGTGAAGTCCTGTAACTCACATCACGTGCATGCTCTGCAATTTCTCAGTTTCTGTAAATCTGGACTGCTGTTAGACCAGTCCGGATTGCGAAAAGAAGGCATCAATGTACAGATGCCCAGAAATCTCTGCGGTTTGTAACCACATAGACTAGAAGGGATCGGACTGCCACATCTACAGTCATGTATGTTGTATGTGACATGGATAGCTACTGATTGGCTCTCACTGCAAGGGAAGGGAATTTGTATTTATTACAAGCAGTGGCTCTCACTGCAAGGGAAGGGAGTACATCTCCAGAAATGAAGCTGCAAGGGAATATACAGGTACGGTATGTGTGTGTAATGCCCCAGTTAAATATATTTGGTGGCTAGAGCTACTTAGGCTCAAACCCTGTACCTTGGGTACAGGAAGCAAGATCCTGAATTCCCTACCTACCACCACTTGTGAAAACTGCCCAGATTTTTTTGGCTCACATTTTTGTTCTGTTCTGTTTCTCATAAAATCTGTGGTTTTCTGGAATTTTATAATCAGTGAAGGATTGGATTCACTAATTAATGACAGGCATTTCAATTTCAGACTTCATATTCTTCAGAAAATACATGTTAACATAAAACCTTTCATTCCAGCAATTTTCTAAGTTTATAAGATCAATATTTGAAATTTGTCCCTATTTTTGGGGCTGTATTCCCTCATTATTGGCTTTGTCCAGGTGTTTTGTGCTAAGAGGTTAAGAGCTATGGTGAGAACTGAATTCACTAAATGATAGCCATTTAAGTTTCAGTCTTCCTGTCTTTCAAGAAACAGCTGATTTGGCATAGTAGTGTGTTGCTCTGACTGCAGTGCACAAAGTCCTGCGTTCAAGACTTGGCAGTGAAACGCATGGTAGTAACACATTTTATTCTAGCAACTTTCCAAGATTATACAACCAATGTTTAAAATGTGTCCCTGTTTTTTGGGCTTTTGCCCCCCCCCCCCACCAATAAATGTTGGCTTTTTCCAGATTTCTTGTGCTGCAAAGTTGAGAGATACAGTTGAGTGTCGAGTGGATTTTATAAGGAGCTCAGAGGTTCAGGGGAAGAGAAGTTTAGCGCTGCTTATGCTAAGTGCTAAGTCTGCTTGCATTGTTAATAGCATAGTAGGTTGAATACTTGCTTTTGATGCAGAAGGCTGTGGATTGTACTCCCACAGTATGTAGATGCATTGTCGATACTGTAATGTGTTGTACTTTTAAAGGGGGTGGATGCTGCCGTCCTGAGAATGTCCTCTTTGGCAGAGATACCTAGTAACTATGAACCTGTTATTAGTTTGCCATCCATTCCCTATTGCAATATTACTAGCTTATCATTTTCAATGTAACATAGGCAATTTATTCCTCAAGGGCAATAAGCACTTTATTTGTAGCTGAAACAATGAAATATAAAGTTGTTTCCTAGCAGCAACCTCTTCATTAGTTACAGATATCTTTAATGTGGAATTATTTAGATAACTTTTACTTCTGCAGAAATTGTGCATATGTACTGATACTGGTGATTTGTAGATGTTTGAATAGACTTTTATGATGGAAATGTTTTGAATTGGGTAGTTTTGTCATTATTGGTGCATGCATTTTGTTTCATTGTTTACTGGAAAAATGTTCAAAACAATAAATTTAAAATATCCTCTAACAACTGTACTGTATTATACAAGGAATATAATTTAATACAATCAGAAAGGTGTTTATTGATTATCTGATCAGCTCAGGTATGCTCCCTCCCAGTTCTTGGCTGGATGTGTTTGATTAGGAACCAGTTAAATCAACTGTCTACAAGCACAAACATTTTTGTTACTGAATATTTTCACTGATTGAGTCTGAATGCTACTGAAAGTGATGAAGCCAAATTGAAGCAATCACTTCTCTTAGATCTTAATTTGGGGGGGGTACTTATTGCCCACACCTAGGGAGCTAAGTCCGTCGTGTAGGATTTCTGCTGCACAATTCTCCCAGCTGAACTATACCTCTCAACTGCCCAGATTTCCACAAAATGAATAGATTTTTGCTTCTTATTTTTGGTTTGTTCTTCATAAAATTTGTAGTTTTCTGATAATCATTTAGGAATGAAGTCACTAATTAATGACATAGAGTTTCAGACTTCATGCCCTTCAGAAAAATGCATGCTAAGGCAAGACGTGTTATTCTATCAACTAAGTTTATACAAGAGCAATTTTTATTACTGTTTGTTTGTTCCCCAAATATATTTGGCCTTGTCCAGATTTCCTGCATTAAGAGGTTGAGAGGTACACACAAATAAATCACTTTATAGAATGAGGTATATCTAAACCTCTCAACTGTCCCCAATTTTGGCTCAAAATGTTGCTGCCCCCCCAATAACCCTCCACAAAATGGCAATTTTGGAAGAAACGTGAAAGGTTTACAATTAATAAATAATTGTAATGATCAGAGTTACAGATTACTTTTATTTTAGAAATGCATGTAGATTCTCTTATTTTGTCAGCTGCTCAATTTAACAGTACTAATATTAAAAAAGTGTCCCTTCTTTGACAGGTTCCCAGCTACATTGTGTGGCTATTTTATATTTTTGCATCACATTTTTGATCCGTCTTTCATAAAATTGTGGTTTTCTGGCAAATTAATGGCAAATCATTAAAGATTGAAGTTAGACAATAATGACAGACATTTAAGTTTCAGATTTCATACCCTTCAGAAAATGCATACTAATGCAAGATCTACTATTCTATTATCTTTCTAAGTTTATAAGAGCAATATTTAAAAATTGTCCTTATTTTGGGGCCTTTGTCCACTTCTATTTATGGCTTTTTCCAGATTTCTTGCTCTGGTGTTGAGAGGTATGACAAATGTGGCAGGGCCATCACCATCAGCCAGAGACATTTCAAATTGCGAGGTACTTGTTGTACTTCACTCCCCCATGTAGTGACTCTGGATGTGTCCAAGCAAGGCAAGGAGCAGTTATGCAGTGTAAGTGTGCAGAGTATCACCCCATCCAAGGTAGACACAAGTACTACAGTAGCTTTTCATCTGTCCTTGATTTTGCAGAATGTTCTGGTTTTCTGTCATATTTTAATACTGCTGATTTATGCTTCGTATTGTTCAGAAAATGCATGTTGTTGCAGTGCCTGTTGCTCTGTGTTTAAGTAGCAATTCTTTAATGACCATCAGGTAAGCTTTTCTGAGATTATAAGATGTAAGTAAGCTTTTCTTTTCTTTATCTTTATAGACTTATCCTTAAAGAACCAAAGACCATGTTATTGCAATTTAAAAATATGTATATATGTCTATAGTAACATCTCTTGCACATTACCTTTTACTGTTTTGTGTTATGCTCACTATGAGTATTGTATTTTTTATTAACAACAGCTGTTTTACTCTTGGACTGTTGCAACATTCTATATTTTATTTTTGTATGTGCGTTGGAGCATTTCTCTACTGAAAATGGACATGTATCCAGTTAGACTAGCCCGGTCAACAAATGTAAAATAAATAAAAAAATAATAAATAAAGGTAAGCTTTAATAAGCATTCTATTTAGAATTATCAACACTGAAAACCTTTTTGTTGTTGCCATGCACAGAATATTTACATAACTAGATAAAGTATAAGCCTTAGGTATTGAAATGCATATGACAGTATTTGTAATAATGGACAGGATTACAGTATTTTCAGAAGCTCATTACATTTGTTGGAGACTTACAGTCATTTTTGCAGGCTTTACCCGTAAACTAAACAGAATGTCAATCTATCATGTGTGGTCCATAACCTGTGCAGTAATCCTTTAAGCAATCTATCTTGAGCTTGTTTCTTGTGTCCTGTTGATTTTTTTTTTTTACTTTGATCATGTTTTCCCCATGAAACAAGTAGATAGTTGTTGTCAGCCATCAGGTCTTTTTTGGATAAGAACTATTCAGTCCGAACAAGCAACCAAATGAGAGATGGAGCGCTGAGGAACGATATAAACTTTTCAAAATAGTTTATTAACGCTGTCAATACAATTCTGTGTTTTCGTATAAAACACTTCTTCAGATAATTTCATGTGAATCAAATGCTGTTTAAATACTGTGACGAAATTCAAATACAAAACATCATTGGATATCCAGTAATGATTAAAATAAAAATAAAAATAAAACATCCATTTTCAAGGTTTTCAAGAATATAAATAAATAAATAGTCTTGATATTATTAACCTAAAATATTTTTTTAAAAAACTAGTTTAGTCATGATAATAGTACATAAGAAAAAAATGAAAAATATATATATATATAACGAACTTCCTTTATGTAAAAAAAATCACCCATGTTGAAGGAAATGAATAATACACCAATGCCCTCTAGTGGCGCAAGATAAAATGACACTAATAATTTTTACAGTTCAGCTGGTCTAAGTTTTAAAACAGGTATAATAGACAGCATTTCATTTAAACCGGGATTCCTGTTGGCCTCTAAAATAATTTGCCAAAACAGTTCCCTATATTCCAGTTTTGCCTCCCACATACCCCCCGTATTTCCCTAGGAACAATTTCAAGAACAAAAAAAGAAAAACTAGATTGTGGACAAGTCAACCTAAGGTCCACAAAAATCCTAAGGACCCACCTTTAAGGTTGGTAGTTTCTTCTGAAGGTTCCATCACTTCTTTTATTTCACGGTTTTTAGATAATAAACTTAAAAAAAATAGCATTTGAGGGTTCTGCAGTATTAAAAGACTCATGGGATTTATTAAGACTTTTAAAAACAGAATTATGTCATGACTCGATATTTATTACAATGGATGTTGTGGATTTATATGGTTGTATACCCCATGAAGTAGGTCTAAATTGGCTGGAAGAATACATGTTAAAGTTCGGAAACTTCTCAAACATGGATTTTAATAATATACTTTTATTTATGGAAATAGTTTTAAACAACAATTTTATGTACTTAAAGGGAGAATTTTACAAACAGATCCAAGGGGTGGCGATGGGAGCAGGATGTGCTCCTACATT
The DNA here is from genome assembly GCF_019279795.1 of Protopterus annectens. NCBI lineage: Eukaryota > Metazoa > Chordata > Ceratodontiformes > Protopteridae > Protopterus > Protopterus annectens. The sequence continues at coordinate 830,263,514 of NC_056739.1, forward strand.
TGCCAGTATCGTACTTTCTTGGTGGGAAGATCAATTTTTTTAAATAGTAAATTTAAAGGTTGTTGGACACTATACAAACGTTTTTTGGACAACATATGTATATTATGGACTGATACAGAACAAAAATTCATCGATTTTTTGAATTATATTAAGACCACTACACACTTTCTGGATTTTACATATAATATCGACCATAAGACTTTAAATTTTCTGGATATTAGTGTTTCAAAAGAATTGGGTAGTTTTAGTTCAAATATTTTTAGGAAACAAACTTTTTCCAATTCTTATTTGCATTTTAATAGTGGCCACCCCTACTTTCAGAAGAGAAATCTTATTTAAGGTCAATTGGTTAGGATTAGTCAGATGACATCTAACAACACAGAATTTATGGTCGAAAGTAAAAAGGTCTGTGAAATATTCAGAAGTAGGGGTTATCCGACAGACCTAATATGTCAGATAGAAAGAGAGGTTATTGAAGGTAGAAAAGGTAGGTTTGGACCTATTTTGGGAATAGACCTGGTTAACCTTCCTATAACCAAAGATTCAATTCCAAGAAAAGATGACCAAGACCCTAAAGGGGCATACATTCTTGATTATAATGGAGATTCCAATATTATAAAAAGAACAGTGAACAGGGAATGGGATAGATTTCAACAAATTTCAGACATTGATCCTAAAGTGTTAGGGCCTTTACATTTTACATATAGACGGGATTTGAATTTCAAGAACATGTTTGAATGTGGAAGCAGAAAAGCTAATACAAGTTGTCGTTTGAAATATGGCACATATAAGTGTGGGATGTGTTCCCAATGTAACTTTATAGTGAATGCTTCTTCTATTGAAATCCCTAGTAGGAATAGGCATATCACGAATAAGGTTCATGCAAATTGTAATAGTTCAGGTTTAGTTTATTTAGCTACATGTAAAGTCTGTAATTCATTTTATGTTGGGAAGACCGAACGGAAACTTAAGACGAGGATTTATGAACATTATTATGAGATAAATAAGGCCAATTCTAAACATGCATTATTTTGTCACAAGTTGACTTGTCCACAATCTAGTTTTTCTTTTTTTGTTCTTGAAATTGTTCCTAGGGAAATAAGGGGGGGGGGTATGTGGGAGGCAAAACTGGAATATAGGGAACTGTTTTGGCAAATTATTTTAGAGGCCAACAGGAATCCCGGTTTAAATGAAATGTTGTCTATTATACCTGTTTTAAAACTTGGATCAGCTAAACTGTAAAAATTATTAGTGCCATTTTATCTTGGACCACTAGAGGGCATTGGTGTATTATTCATTTCCTTCACCATGGGTGATTTTTTTACATAAATGAAGTTTGTTTTATATATATATATATATATATATATATATATATATATATATATATATATATATATATATTTTTTTTTTCATTTTTTTCTCATGTACTATTATCATGACTAAACTATTTTTTTAAAAAAAGATTTTAGGTTAATAATATCAAGACTATTTATTTATATTCTTGAAAACCTTGAAAATGGATGTTTTATTTTTATTTTTATTTTAATCATTACTGGATATCCAATGATGTTTCGTATTTGAATTTCGTCACAGTATTTAAACAGCATTTGAATCACATGAAATTATCTGAAGAAGTGTTTTATACGAAAACGCAGAATTGTATTGACAGCGTTAATAAACTATTTTGAAAAGTTTATATTGTTCCTCAGCACTCCATCTCTCATTTGGTTGCTTGCTCGGACTGAATAGTTCTTTAGTTTTTCTTGGTGTTTGCCATATTGTGCTTTTATTCTTTTTTGGATAAGTAACATTTTTACAAGTGGGGTATCACAGAGATTGCTACTTTCAGCATGTTACTTGGTACTTTTATAAAGTTGAATATAAATTATAATTAGAACTGCAGCGCAAGGAAAAGTGGTTTGAGCTGAGTGCTGCTTGTTTTTTTATACTTGATTTTGATTGGAATTCCAGTAATGTATTTAAAAAGTTATTTATTTTTTTCATGCCTCACAACCGTTTTTTTCCATCTAGATATTAAGTAAGCTGTCATGTAGCCAATGCATTGAAATATTTTTTTTCATCTCCACTTCATTTTATCTTGATTGGTTATGGTTTAGCACACAGGGCAGCATATGGGCATGAGTAAGTCCCAGTTTTTGTGTTTTTTTAGCATAGCCCCACCCCTTTCTAACTGACCACACCCTTCCCATTGGCCCCACCCTTTCAGCTGTCTCCTGCAGCCCCCTTTGATTTGAAGTCACCAGTCACCACTGGTGTGTTCTGAGAGAAAGTTAACTCATTCACTCCAATGAAACTTGGAGGTCTCTTCTCTATGTTCCAATGATTGCAATCTGAGCTTATTGCCAAAATTAAGTTATATCCTCACATTTCAAACAAATGTTCATATCTTTGAAACCATAAGGGCTACCAAAGAAATGTAAATTGTAAACTTTTCAGTACAAATAAATCTTTACAATGGTATTGTTTATTAGATTTTAGAGATTCAGCTTGATTTCATATGTCATAATAAGCAAAGTAAATATTAATTTTGCAGTATTTTATAAGCAGCTTATAATATCTCACTGATATAAGTTACACACTATATTGTCTGAAGCATTTTGTTTATGCTTCTATGAGCTTTCATATGAGGCTAATCTGTTCTGGTGGTGTTTCTTCATTGTTGAGGTATTTACAGAAACAAACATTATAACAATATAAATAAATATATATGAACAATAATTAATTATCTTAAGCAACACTAGACAGTTGTGTTGTTTTGCGTTGTGTTTTCCATCATGCAAGTTTTAAGATGAAATGTACAATAGCTTGTATGTAGCTTTTACAACTGGTCTGTCCATCTGGGATGACATGCTTGACAAGCCACGCTGCTTCGCTAGAGATGGGTAGCACCTGTCATCCTTAGGCTTTCGAATACTGGTCAAGGCTCTTGCCACCCAATAGAGCCTTTTTTTGGCAAGGCTCAAAAGATAAACCCACCACCGTAAATAGCACAAGTAACAAAAACTGAGAGTAATGCTACTCAATGCCAGAAATCTAAACCTCAAAATGCACACACTCGAGGCACTCCTCAGTATGAAGAAAATCGATATATGTGCAGTAACAGACACCTGTTTTAAGGCTCCAGAGAGCACCCCAGCACTACCAGGCTGCAACTCATACCATACATTTCGACCACAGAACCTGGACCAAAATACAAAAGGTGGGGGCATATCCATATTCATCAAGGATACCCACACCTCCAGGTTAGTGACACAGCATGATGCTTCAGAGATCATCCATGTGCAAATAACAATGGGCAAAACTGCAATTCAAATTGTAGCTTGCTACAGATCACCCACCATGTCCCAGGACCCCCATTCCATGTTTCTGGAAACACTGGGAAACATAAAGGTCCTACGAAACACCCTAATACTGGGTGATTTCAATTACCCAGATATTAACTGGGAGAACTACTCAAGAACTAATTCCCTTGCCTAACATTTCCTACAATTTATAAACTCAAATGCCCAAGATCAACTGGTCAACACTCCCACCAGAGGTGACAACATATTGGACCTGGTCATCACCAACACCCCCTCACTGGTTAGATCTGACCATAAACTAATCACTCTGGACATCCACATTCTGCCCCCAACCCGGTCAAGGAAACCACTGTGAAAAACTTTTCAAAAGCAAACTTCACATTACTTAAGACAAAGGTGGAAAGCTTCAAAGCCCCCAAGTTGAATGATAATGCTGCCCAAGCTGCAAAATCCTTTACTAATGCACTCTATGGACACCTACAAGAATGCATGGATCATGCTTTCCCAAGCAAAACCAAGATTCATTCCTCCAAGAAAAGGAAACCAGTCTGGTGGACCCCTGCCATAAACAAGCTATACAATAGCAGGAGGAAACTAGGACAGAAAAGAGTAAAATCCCAAGAAGGGAAGACATCCCTGATCAGTATCAGCAAGAAACTATGATCCCTCATGAAATCATCCAAGACTAGCTTCGAAAGAAAAATTGCCAAGGGCTCCAAAGATAACCACAAGGCATTCTTTAGCTATGTTAAGAATCTAAGTGGCAATTCTCAGATCTGCTCGGAGTTAGTGCAGAATGGCACAAACTACACTTAACTGACTGATATCGCCAACATCCTAGCAGACAGATTCAGTGCAAACTTCACCCCCCCAACCCCCAAAAGGGCCCATAACCATTCCAGAAGATTGTAGAGCCCCTGAAATCACAGACACTCAGGTTAAAACAGCCTTCTCCAAAGCCAAAAACACAGCATCAATGGGACCAGATGGTGTCCCAGGCTACGTCCTACATGAGCTCAAAAATGAACCAACCTCTCACCTAAACATACTGCTTAAACTCAGCCTCTCCACAGGCTACATACCCATATAGTGGTGCACAGCAATGGTTATTCTACTCCATAAAGGTAGAACCACAACAGACCCCAGGAACTATCACCCTATAAGTCTGACCAGCTTGGTCTGCAAGACTATGGAGTGCATCATCATGGATCTCATTAACAGAGACATTGGGAACCTCCAAACACTGGACCTTACCCAGTTCAGCTTTGTTAAGGGCAGATCATGCCTCCTAGACCTGGTGGACTTCTTTGAGACCATTACCAAGGCTATAAATGAGGGAAATGTGGTCCACACAGCCTACCTAGACCTTGTAAAGGCCTTCAACACCATTCCCCATTCTGGTATTATAGACAACCTCACCAGCCTGAACATAAACCCCTACATCATGAAATGGGTTTCCAACTGGCTCACGGACAGAACCCACATGGTAAGAGTTGCAGGAGCTAGGTCCGACTCTAAACCAGTTACACGTGGCATTCCCCAGGGCTCAGTCCTAGGACTCCTACTGTTTGGCATATACTTCTCAGAGGTACTGGCAAGCATGGGAGGACTATGGCTGACCAAGTTCACAGACGACTGCAAACTAGGGGCTATAATTGACTCTCCGGCTGACACAGACATCCTCCAAAAGGGTCTCACCGAGACCGATACCTGGTGTCAAAACCATGGCCTCAAGCTAAATGCCAAAAAGTGCATAGTTATCCCCTTTGGAAAAAACATAGTACCCACAAACTACCACATAGGTGGTAGTCCCCTAAATACGGAAGACATAATAAGGGATCTGGGGACCCAAGTAGATAGTAATCTCTCCTTTGATAATCACATTGCCAAAGTGGTTAGAAAATCCTTCTATGTGGCCCACCTATTCACAAAAGGGTTTGCATCCAGATCAAAAGAGGTCATTGCGCCCCTCTACACATCACTCATCAGACCCTTCATGGAGCACAACGCCCCATTTGGGATGTACCATACAAGACATCTGCAACAGCTGGAAAGACCACAGAAGTACTTCACCAGGAGGATCACTGGTCTCAAACAGATTCCCTATGCAGCTCGACTAAAGAAACTCCAGCTGTACTCAGTTGTATACCCCGTACTCAGAAGTGATCTCTGCCTGACATACAAGACCATGTTCAACCCAGAATTGATGGACATGCTCCACCTAAAGAAAACCATACCCCTCGAGCCACATGCTCTAGGGACCTAAACCTCACCACAACAAAAAATAGGGCATTCTGGAGGGATAGATTCCTGTCCCAGACACTTCCCATGCTTTGGAACAAGATTCCAATTTACATTAGGCAAAGCTCCTTGCTAACACTCTTCAAGAGAAACCTTGATGAGTGGATGGGAAATAGAAAGTTTACCCCGGGGATCACTTCATTGGCTCTGCTGGACATAGGCACAGGGAACTAATCTAAGGGGTTGGTGAAAGCCAACACATTCTGGCTAGGCTTATAAATGCCTTCGGGCAGATAGCCTAGTACCTACCTATGAATCTATGATGTACATATGAATAGGCTATATTGATGGCTAGAAGAGTCAGTAAGATATACATGCAGAACCACAAGAAGGTCTCACTAGGCTGTAAATACCTAAGTAGTATGAGAAATGAACAACTTAGGTCAAATTATAATGTATCTGTCAAAGTAAAACAGGAAGCACCAGAAATAGGGGGTTCTAAGAAGCAGGTAGGCATTGAAAGGAATTTTTGCTAGCAGAAGCAGAGGAGTAATAGCCTACTAAAATTCATGGGGAGAACCTGACACCAATTTAGCATTTTCCTGAGGCAAGGAAATATACTGACCAAAAGAAACACAATTCCTCCACTCCTTCACAATCCAAGTATATAAAAATATACAAATGAAGAACACCAACTGCTGCACGTTTGAAATTTTTTAATTCTGGTACCTCGGCCTTCGCCTGTACATTTCTTCCCCCCTTTTTTGGAATACAATTTGCTGGAGAAAATCGATATATGTGCAGTAACAGAAACCTGTTTTAAGGCTCCAGAGAGCACCCCAGCACTACCAGGCTACAACTCATACCATACATTTCGACCACAGAACCTGGACCAAAATACAAAAGGTGGGGGCATATCCATATTCATCAAGGATACCCACACCTCCAGGTTAGTGGCACAGCATGATGCTTCAGAGATCATCCATGTGCAAATAACAATGGGAAAAACTGCAATTCAAATTGTAGCTTGCTACAGATCACCCACCATGTCCCAGGACCCCCATTCCATGTTTCTGGAAACACTGGGAAACATAAAGGTCCTACGAAACACCCTAATACTGGGTGATTTCAATTACCCAGATATTAACTGGGAGAACTACTCAAGAACTAATTCCCTTGCCTAACATTTCCTACAATTTATAAACTCAAATGCCCAAGATCAACTGGTCAACACTCCCACCAGAGGTGACAACATATTGGACCTGGTCATCACCAACACCCCTCACTGGTTAGATCTGACCATAAACTAATCACTCTGGACATCCACATTCTGCCCCCAACCCGGTCAAGGAAACCACTGTGAAAAACTTTTCAAAAGCAAACTTCACATTACTTAAGACCAAGGTGGAAAGCTTCAAAGCCCCCAAGTTGAATGATAATGCTGTCCAAGCTGCAAAATCCTTTACTAATGCACTCTATGGGCACCTACAAGAATGCATGGATCATGCTTTCCCAAGCAAAACCAAGATTCATTCCTCCAAGAAAAGGAAACCAGTCTGGTGGACCCCTGCCATAAACAAGCTATACAATAGAAGTAGGAAACTAGGACAGAAAAGAGTAAAATCCCAAGAAGGGAAGACATCCCTGATCAGTATCAGCAAGAAACCATGATCCCTCATGAAATCATCCAAGACTAGCTTTGAAAGAAAAATTGCCAAGGGCTCCAAAGATAACCACAAGGCATTCTTTAGCTATGTTAAGAATCTAAGTGGCAATTCTCAGATCTGCTCGGAGTTAGTGCAGAATGGCACAAACTACACTTAACTGACTGATATCGCCAACATCCTAGCAGACAGGTTCAGTGCAAACTTCACCCCCCACCCCCACCCCCAAAAGGGCCCATAACCATACCAGAAGATTGTAGAGCCCCTGAAATCACAGACACTCAGGTTAAAACAGCCTTCTCCAAAGCCAAAAACACAGCATCAATGGGACCAGATGGTGTCCCAGGCTACGTCCTACATGAGCTCAAAAATGAACCAACCTCTCACCTAAACATACTGCTTAAACTCAGCCTCTCCACAGGCTACATACCCATATAGTGGTGCACAGCAATGGTTATTCTACTCCATAAAGGTAGAACCACAACAGACCCCAGGAACTATCACCCTATAAGTCTGACCAGCTTGGTCTGCAAGACTATGGAGTGCATCATCATGGATCTCATTAACAGAGACATTGGGAACCTCCAAACACTGGACCTTACCCAGTTCAGCTTTGTTAAGGGCAGATCATGCCTCCTAGACCTGGTGGACTTCTTTGAGACCATTACCAAGGCTATAAATGAGGGAAAAGTGGTCCACACAGCCTACCTAGACCTTGTAAAGGCCTTCAACACCATTCCCCATTCTGGTATTATAGACAACCTCACCAGCCTGAACATAAACCCCTACATCATGAAATGGGTTTCCAACTGGCTCACGGACAGAACCCACATGGTAAGAGTTGCAGGAGCTAGGTCCGACTCTAAACCAGTTACACGTGGCGTTCCCCAGGGCTCAGTCCTAGGACTCCTACTGTTTGGCATATACTTCTCAGTGGTACTGGCAAGCACAGGAGGACTATGGCTGACCAAGTTCACAGACGACTGCAAACTAGGGGCTGTAATTGACTCTCCGGCTGACACAGACATCCTCCAAAAGGGTCTCACCGAGACCGATACCTGGTGTCAAAACCATGGCCTCAAGCTAAATGCCAAAAAGTGCATAGTTATCCCCTTTGGAAAAAACATAGTACCCACAAACTACCACATAGGTGGTAGTCCCCTAAATACGGAAGACATAATAAGGGATCTGGGGACCCAAGTAGATAGTAATCTCTCCTTTGATAATCACATTGCCAAAGTGGTTAGAAAATCCTTCTATGTGGCCCACCTAATCACAAAAGGGTTTGCATCCAGATCAAAAGAGGTCATTGCACCCCTCTACTCATCACTCATCAGACCCTTCATGGAGTACAACGCCCCATTTGGGATGTACCATACAAGACATCTGCAACAGCTGGAAAGACCACAGAAGTACCTCACCAGGAGGATCACTGGTCTCAAACAGATTCCCTATGCAGCTCGACTAAAGAAACTCCAGCTGTACTCAGTTGTATACCCCATACTCAGAAGTGATCTCTGCCTGACATACAAGACCATGTTCAACCCAGAATTGATGGACATGCTCCACCTAAAGAAAACCATACCCCTCGAGCCACACGCTCTAGGGACCTAAACCTCACCACAACAAAAAATAGGGCATTCTGGAGGGATAGATTCCTGTCCCAGACACTTCCCATGCTTTGGAACAAGATTCCAATTTACATTAGGCAGAGCTCCTTGCTAACACTCTTCAAGAGAAACCTTGATGAGTGGATGGGAAATAGAAAGTTTACCCCGGGGATCACTTCAGTGGCTCTGCTGGACATAGGCACAGGGAACTAATCTAAGGGGGTGGTGAAAGCCAACACATTCTGGCTAGGCTTATAAATGCCTTTGGGCAGATAGCCTAGTACCTACCTATGAATCTATGGTGTACATATGAATAGGCTATATTGACGGTTAGAAGAGTCAGTAAGATATACATGCAGAACCACAAGAAGGTCTCACTAGGCTGTAAAGACCTAAGTAGTATGAGAAATGAACAACTTAGGTCAAATTATAATGTATCTGTCAAAGTAAAACAGGAAGCACCAGAAATAGGGGGTTCTAAGAAGCAGGTAGGCATGAAAGGAATTTTTGCTAGCAGAAGCAGAGGAGCAATAGCCTACTAAAATTCATGGGGAGAACCTGACACCAATTTAGCATTTTCCTGAGGCAAGGAAATATACTGCTAGAGTATGAATGTTGGAGAGAAATGCACCACAATGGAGCAGTAAAGCAAACCCTCTGAGAGAAGCTTGGTTAAATGCTTCAGGACATCGAGTTCTATGAAATCCTCTGGGCCTATTCTTCTGTATGATCAACACACAGACATCTTTCTCTAAGGCACATAAAACATTTTAGTGTTTTGTCTTCCAATGTCAGCAGGCCTCGACAGGACCGATCATGATCTCAAAGACATAATGCTCACAGCCAACTGAATCTTTAATGGGGATTTTCAATGGACACTCCATCTTTCATTTCTGTCTTGCCAAGATGGCACACTTAGACAGCTTGCCTCTTAAACAGCTAACACAAAACAAGACAATTGATCTTCTAGTCTTTTCTGATCAAGAGACTTTATCTTAAAGACAGAATAGTGCTTGCATGCAAGAAACTGATGTGCTTCACATGAACAAGAAATACTACTATACGTAGAACATTTTCTATAAAATGTGTTTCCTTCATGTGCACTTGATGGAATACTTTTCGATAGATGTCATGATTCTCAGAAAATTGAGAGTACTTACTTTCCTGGAATTAGCAACTAGTCAAATCTAGCAACAGCAATCACAACAGGAATTACAGTAGCAAAACTAATTTAAAATCAGTTGAAATCTCCAAAACTAATCTTTCTGTCAAAGCTGACTAGAAGGGAACCAGCAAGCAAACTGATGAATGATAACTTCTGATGACTGATCATTTCTTTACAGTAATACATAAATAAATGCATACAAACTGTACATATATAGTACATACATAAATACAATAACAGTAATGTTGTAAAACACACAAAAACTATTTTTTGCAGGGGGTAAGACCTCCTGCCCTCTGATATGGTCTTCACAACCTTAATAGCTAAATATATATATATATATATATATATATATATATATATATATATACTCCAAGGTTGAACAAATTTGAAGAAGATGGAAACAGCAACAAATAAAAGTAAACAACTTCTCTCTCTCCTCTGACTCCACAATTCAGTTGATATGTAACCAAAATCCAGTGAAACTTTGATGCCAAATAGCTTATAACTGTCCTGTCTTGATATTCTAAAACTTGCTATTCCAGTCTGTGAGAATAAGTAGCCCTTCCATGTGTTCCTGACAAAGTAAGAGTGTGCTGCACCTTCTCAAATGCAGCTGCATGGTTCTACAGGTATGTCATGAAGGTTGCTCCATAACCACAACTTGCCAGAGTCATGTACAGATATCTGGACCATATGTTGAATGTCATATGCCGATATCCCAGATAGTGTCATCACTGCAGCAGACTAGACCTCAAGCCCCCCTTTATAATTGGTGAGTTAGCATTGACTCTTCTAGGGGTCTTCCAGCACTTGGGATGTTATAGCTTATTGAAACTTAATCTTTAAGTAGGATAAAGTATAGCTAGAAAGGACAGTCCAAGCTTTCAATGTATAGCATGCACAGAGAACAAACCCAGACTCAGCTAAAACCGTAGGAAAAACGTCTCACACTAAACAGTCACACTGAGACAAAATGAATTTGTCATCAAAAAATAGTATGAAAAAAACTAAAGTAAGTAAATAAATACCTGTATATATTTATATATACATACACATACACATAATGTATATATATATATATATGTATGTATAATTAGATTCCACGTATTGGTTGACCTTTCATTGTCAGCAAGTATTTTGCTAGTCATGGATGATGGCAAACACTGAATTATGTGTGTGACATCACTGTTTCAGTTTAAAGGGAAAGGATTATGTTCTTTCCTCACTACTGTACAATCTCAAAGTTGAAATATGGGGGGGGGGGCTTGTCCCTCTGCAAAAACATGATTTTATTTGATGTTACCAGACTGTATACTGGAGAATGCACACATTCCTGGCTAACATTTATGACTTATGATTTTGTTTTTGATTATATGTGAGTTGATCTAATTATATATATATATAGTTTACCTATAAATAGTCACACGATGTATGTGCGAACAATGGATTAACGAAAACTAATACAGACACACTCAAAACAGTGACGTACAACCCCACAAGCACATATCATTGAACGGATTGTATACCAAACCCAGCACCTAAACGTACCGGAATTCCCTACCGCACTGGACTCAGGAACAAGTGCTACCATGGGTCCCAGGGGGGGGCACAGGTCCAGTATTTGGTTGGGTGGCATCGGAGTTCGATGTGTCAGCTGCTCACAATCTGACTAGCCGACGTTTCATCCGCGACGTTATTCCTCGCTATTCTAACCATTCGACATGTTCGTGTTTTTCAAGGTAAACCTATATATATATATATAAACTCAGTTTCTTCTCTTCAATACCTCTATAAGTTTATCTGTGCAAACCAGTAGTGGTGAAACAAATTCAGACATGCTAAAACAATAGAATGAATGGATATATAAATGTGAAACATTAAGTCCAACTTTTAGGCACAGACCACGTGGAAAAAACAATTAAGGCATGTATGCCCCAAACACACACGCACAACATACACTAACTTGCTGATACTGTGCTACACTATGTTATCTACAAGCAACAGCTGACTATTGTTGTCACATCAAGGAAGGAAGCCTGCTAAATAGGAACAAAGCCCTGAGATTTTGGTGGTCCTTGGGAAAAGACCCATACTAATGATCAGTACCACTGAACATTTTTTCATCAAAGATTATTGAACACTTTACATACTGTATATTCACTCTACTAGTGACAGAACAAAACAAAACAGAAAAAAAAGAAAACAGACAAACAAAAAAGATGTTACTCTGGAAGCAGATTTATTTTTAATTAAATATTTACATGTCCTGATGAAATATTCTCATTGTTTGTGCTACCCAGATTACAGATAGTTTTATAGTATGCATTAACCTCTGGCACTGCGTATATACCCAAAGTTATAGCAAACAGCACACGATAGTAACATGCTGTGAAAAAATAAGAGCAGTGTTCTGTATTCCCTTTATGTCAATTGAAGATTGTAATTCTAAAATCATCATGAGCTGTCATGTGACACAAATATTGTTACGTACTTTAGCTCATCACAGTCAGTCCAGGGTTTCTGGAGGCTTTCCATTATATAGGCATTATATGTGCTCTTTTTGTGTAGGTCTCTTTGAAATCTGAGAAATATATTAATTAAAAATAACATTAACATAAAACCATCAAAAAGAAGTCTTCAAGAATACACAAACTCCTGACTGCTCTCTAATTTAATTTGTATAATGTATATTGTGAGAAAATTGCTGGGATATATAGTGTATAAAGCTGTAACGTGTAATAATGTGGGGGTATTACATTACATAAAACATGCAATGAAAAGTGCTATGTGCACTGAATGGCTGCTTTCAAATTCACTGTCTCCAGATTACTCTTTTTTTCTTGTTTGTATATTCATTTATTGACTACAGATTATCTTTTTATCATTTCATGATGCACTGAAGCTCCAGGATTTTTTTATCAGAACTTCTGTTTTCTTATCCTTTTACAACCTGAAGTAAGCCATGTAGAGAAATATATATTTCCAAGAATACAGCTGAAGGATAATTGATGGTAGCTGTGTTTGGATATTATTATTTACGGATGTTAACAGGTGTTCCCTTTGACTTGTGCCTCTATTAAATGACTATGCTGTCGTGCATGTTTCACTACTTTAATGAAAGAGTGAAGTTAAAGTTAAATAGACTTTCACGAAATAAAGGTCATTTGTTTTATGTTGCTGTTTTTTTTTTTTTTTGTATCAGTGCAAACTGGTGCAATGCAGTGTCCACTTTTCACTTAGGAAAGGACCCTCTGTGCCAGTCAAGGCAATAAGTCAGCAACTAGAAAACTACAGTTCATATCCTCTTCTAAATTGCTAAAGACATCCAAGCCCAAAGTAAAAAAAAACTCATTTTAAGAAGCATTGGCTAGTTGCTTATTGATTTTTTGAATACAGAATGACCTGGAAATACACAAATGAATCCAGCTAACCTTTTCATATTGGGAGGGGGTTTTCAGAATTGAAACTGTGCACTGTGGGAAGTATTTGATGGGATAAACCATCTGTGAAGTTTAATGAAGAAAGACAGGTCTGTAATGAGGTGTGGAGGGATATCAGGACAAACAGGAAGTAGGCAATCAATATCCTCAATGCAATTAATTAACTAGGCTTTAAAGAGACAGGAGTCACCTGCCAATACAGAAATCAGATGAGAATTCTGTTAAGCAGATGTGATGAATGTCAGGTAAGCACGTTTAGAATACTTAAAGTAGGTAAGGATGCATTCAACACTTTCAGCTATACCATAAATAATAGATATTTCTTATTATAGTTACAAATTGTAATACACAAATTCAAATGGTTTATAGAACCATTAGAAAAGACAACTGCTGAGAGGCAGAGCTGAATAATAGCATTCCTGCTGTGATAGTGCATAACCTGTTGTACAAGAACTGTGCAATCTCGTATAGGGCAGAATTTATGTCAGCCGCTTCAGGATGCAATGCTTTTTATTTGTAATTGTTATTGACAGCTGATACTCCTTACTATTTGCATTCTCATGGTTAACAAAAGCCAATGAAGCCATTGTCGTGTTCCCAGAAGTGCTCCTACCAATAGCAGCTGCATTGTAGGAGATGATAATTCTCTTACAAACCATGAAAAACTGCTTTTACACAATATTTATTAACTGCTATGAATCCACAGCTGTGCCATCCACTGCTCTTCACAAATTGTAAGATTAAGTCACTAAAACTGCCACAAACGGTATTAACATATTATCATATGTCTTGCTCTGCTCATCTAGCCATACATCAAAGGACAGAGTAGATTTCTTATGACTTCCTGCTAAACTGTCAATCACAATATTATTTTTAGATACCTTCTGAAATTAATTAAGAGGTGAATCTCAGTACACGCACACACAAACTCATGAAGCAAGCAGAAACACACACATACACACATGTTGGTGTCAAGAATATGTCAGGTATGTTATGGCTTACCCTTTTTTTAGCACATTTATGGGAAATAATTTATGTGATCCAGTGAGAAATACTAGATTACTATTAAAAATACTGATATTTATTTTTATTTATTTATTTTTGCTTCTGCCTGACATTATTGCAATTTGGTATATTTTGGGCTATACTTCAAGGGGAACAGGACTCTGTTCTGGGAACTGGTATACAATTCTAAAAATCCTGGAAATGCCCCACTCAAACACATATGAACACACACACACACACACACACACACACACACACACACACACACACACACACACACACACACACACACACACACACTGTCTTTGCTAACCTACATTAATTCAGATTGATTATATTATATTTTGAAGGTCTGAAATTGTTCTTCATTCGTCTTTTCCCAGTTAGGGGTCGGCACAGTGGAACTCCAGTATGCTAATGATTGGCAGTAGATTTTTACAGTGCTGAGGTGCCAGCTCAACACCCAATCTTCAACTAAGGCACACCCATTCACACATGTCTTTCGAATGCCACTTGACTGCAGGGAGGACATGCAGACTCCACACAGAAGGCACTCCAGCCGAGAATCAAACGGGAGAACCTCTTGCTGTGTGGCGACAACGCTACCACTGCACCACTGTGGCTTCATTTTGAAGGTCTGAAATTAATGACTGCAAATTTTTTTCTTTCTTATTTTTGCCGCATGACAGCAAGCGTCCCCTCAACCAATCAGGGCTCATTTGTTCCCTTGCTGTAGAGATTCTGTCCTGAGTTGAGGCAAGAATTGACTGAGGTGGCATCATTCATGTAATGGTGAGAGTGCTTTGTTACCTTATTGTTAATCTGGCAGTGAGGATATTTTTGAATGACCAAACACCACACCCTGGGATGAGGGGAGAAGTGAACAACATTACAACATTAATGGGTGGTGTAGCACTGCAGCAGTAAGTGTTGTCACCTGAAAGCAAGAGGTTCTCCAGTTCGATTCTCAGCCAGGGTGCCTTCTGTGTGGCATCTGCATGTCCTTCCTGTGTTCATGTGGGTTTCCTCTAGGTACTCCTGTTTCCTCCCACATTCCAAAGACGTGTCTGGAGTGTTTCTCCCTGGGACTCAGCTGAAAATAGGCTCTGTCCTAGTTGGCTTTTCCAGTCACGAAATATTAAATAAATAAAAATAAATAAATTACTTTGGGGACTACAATATCTAGTATTTCTGAGTGAACATTCCAGCACACTCACTCTGAAGGCTGCCATTCGTCTGTGGCTTGGTGAGTCTAAAGCCAGCCCACCCATCTGTGTTAACATCCCTCCCCAGGGATTGTGGCAGTGTGTATGTCTTGCTCTAGCCTTTCATCTCTTCAGGACTGGCCCAACCATTCTTTTTGCCAGGGCCATTAAACACTTGAGCTGTCTGCCAAACTTGGGTCACCCCCCCACTATAGTAAGGACATTACTGCACTAACCCACCAGCACTGGCCACTGATTACCATACTATGACAGCACAGTACATGTTTTCACTTCTGCCTATTCTGGTGACATATAGGGATAAGGCCAGCCCTTCAGGCCAGGTACACTTAGTTCAGTTTGCAGCTTGGGCACTTGATAGAGCAAGCAGGGTGGATGAGCATACTTATCCTTGGAAGAGAAAGAACAAGTTGGATTTTTCTCTAATGGAGCCTTTGTGAAGGATAGAGCTCAGTAAGAATAACACCAGGCTGCAAATGAGAACAAAAGAGTCATGGCAATCCTATGGGCCTGGGTGGGGCACTCACCCAAGACTAATTCCTACTGTTCATATGGTCTCATGTGATGACATAAGTATGCAAATGAGGAATGTTAGGGCTAGGAAGAAAATACTCCAAGCTGAAGAATGACAGCTTCTGCCTGCTTTTTCTCTGCACTCACCTGTGAAGCCTTATACCCCATAAATCTATGTAGGAAGATGGAGGGCTCCTTGCTCAGATGCTCTTCCATCAAGGAGACCTTCCAAGCATGGTCACACTGCATGGATGTTAGGATGGAACTTGTCTAGAGTCGGGGCTACAGAGGCAGTTAGAGGTTTAAATCAGCACATTGGCTCCAAAAGTTATATTAAAAAATGCACATTTGTCTTTTCACTTTCTGAACATTGGAGGAATAGGTACAGTAAATAACACTAAGAAAGGTAAGCTAATTCATTATGTGTGTATATACTAGAACAGACGCAAATACATCCATAAACACATCTATGTACATGTGGATGAACATGCATATATAATATAATAATATAATATAATATAATATAATATAATATAATATAATATAATATAATATGTTGTTGTACAACAACATAATATAATATAATATAATATAATATAATATAATATAATATAATATAATATAATATACCACCATACACTATGATTGATCAAATTGCACAAGTTCTGCACATGGCAAGGCATACATTTCTACACAAGCTCTAACTATGAGAGCTCATCCATTTCACACATTTTTGTTTGCAACCTATTACCTTTGGTATGTACAAGATCCAGTTCTATGTATTCAAGGTGCATGGAAACTAACGCAAATACATTGTAACACTGAGCTGACACCACTGCCACCAAATGTGACAGCGCAATGCACCACTGCCACCAATGTGACACCCATATGTCAAAATGCCACCCACTGTGATGTCAGCATGGATGACACCAACGGGGCTTGAATCCCACTACTGCAAAGTCCAGAGCCCTGCATGCCCTCCTAACTTGCATATTCTCACACTGAAGTAACTCATACTTTAGCTGCAACTCTAACAATTGTTCTTAAAATAAGAAAACAATGACTATTGTTCATATTATGTTAGCTGTTGATGTCAGGCATGCAGGAATACCTCTATCTTAAGCATCAGTGCATCACTTCAATATGTAGTAATTGATAGTATTAAGAGCAAATGTCACCTTGAGCAGATATGCTTGAGTGAACAAATCAAGGAAAACCATATATAATATAAGTACACACACACACACACACACACACATATATATATATGTCAATGTTGCCTCCTCTTACACTCAGTCACTATCTTCCTTCATAGAACAGAACCAGGATGAACTACATCTGACCTCAATATTGCAGGAGCTCTGCCACAAAGCCCTACATCTACAAGTGTACCGATAATTTTGTCAGTGTTTAATGGCCTGTGTTTGCTACATCTGTCATGGAATTGCAGATCTGCCACAAGGCCCTACACTTACAAGTTTACTGAGAATTTTGTTATTATTTAATAGCCCGCAGTCATTACATCTTACCTCGGTATTGCAGGAGCTCTTCCACAAGGCCTTACACCTACAAGTTTACTGAGAATTTTGTCAGTGTTTAATCTAAGCATATTTATCATAAATAACCTGCTGTGTATTAACTTTAATCAGTTAAATACATGCCTGCTCTTTAATTGAAAGTCTCTGTGAAAAAGTCCATGCACTCTAAGGACCTCTTACTAAGTTGGCCAATGTCCCTTTTGCTTGACCAGTAGTCCCTACTCCATATGTCAGTTATCTAATTTCAGGAAATGGCAGACAACCTGTTTTATTTGCATCTCTTTGTTAATTGCTTTGTTCTGACTATAAACTGATTGGTCTCAGTTATAAATTGACCTGAGGGTGGGAAGGATGGTTCCAAAGCTATCTATCCAATAGGTATCAGTCAGTGAAATGGCACGCCACATACTCTCCTTACCTCCTATGCATCACTGGTGTACCAAACAGCTGTATTCTTGGTCCTTTCCTCTTTAACATTTTCACCAACACCGTCTATACTTCCACACAACAGACCACCCTAATATAATACACAGATGATTCCACTCTCATTTGCACATCTGACAACATGGTACACTTCCAAATATTACTCAAAAACTTTAACAGCCAATGAAACATGGCTTCGGAACTTACAATTCATGTTCAACTCAAAAAAGACCAAACTACTACTTTTTTCCCCAAATCCCTCTCTCATATAAAATTAAATAAATAAATAAAATAAAGTCCTCTCTCTCTCTCTTGATATTATGCCCATTGAAGTCACTTCTCATAGCAAAATATTAGGGGTGATAGTGGATGATAATCTTACATTCAACCTGCATATACAAAATTACATAAGAAAAACTCATCAAAAACTAAGGACGCTTTACAGAGCCAAAACCTTCCTCACTGACACAACTAAAACTACACTTGCCACTACTTATCTCCTCCCAACTCTTCTTTATGGTCCCCCCATCTTTACTAACCTCCAAGCTTCATAAAAATTCAAACTTGAACAATGTTATAACAAAGTTGAAAAATTTACAGCACATACCCCTTTCAGAACTGACCACTGTATAGCACTGAAAATACTAAATTGGTTCGAACTGCCACATCATCTAACATATACACAACATCTTCCCACCTATAAAGTTATCCAGCATCCATTTGCCTGTCCAGCACTAAACAAACACTCTGCATAACTATGTTCCCAGTCAATCATTGTGATGCAGTGACCAGAAACTCCTGTATATCTTCTATAATCCTAACAAATCTGCTGAGCATTATCTGTACTCACACAAGTTTTCTAAGGCCTGGAACTCCTTACCTGTATCCATCAGGTCTACAGCCTCCCATCTTTCAAAAAAACTCTGAAAAGCTTCCTAGTTAAAATCTGGCTTTGTTCTTGCTCACCACCAGTATAAACTACATCCCTAATTGTGAACAAGTACCTTTTCATTCCTTATACCTCCTTACTCTCCCTGTTTCACTTTACGTCTTACTGCTATCTAATTCTGCTCCTGACTTTCCTCTCTAAATATACCATAAGCCTGTTTATCCCTCACTTCATATTGCAATTCCTATTTGTATTAGACTAACTTACCTTTAATTTCTCTACAAACTGTCTAAAATGTTGATATTCTAAATATTAAATTATTGTCATATATCTTGTTTTGATTCTTAACCAATGTTTTTATATTATGTCTAATGTGTTATAACTATTTAAACTGAAAATGTTTTATTTTTATTTTTGAAGATTCTAAAATTATTGTTCTTAAAATATTTTGTAATAATTTGGAGCTTCTCACTCTGGGCCTCAGCTGAAATATTTATATAAATGTATATATATATATATATATATATATATATATATATAAGTCTCCCCCGGATTCACTAATCTTATATATATATATATATATATATATATATATATATATATATATATATATATATTTATATAAATGTATATATATATATATATCTGTATATATGAGTCTCCCCCGTCTTCACTAATCTTCTGTGTAAGACTAGAGTAGTCTTGCACGGAAGCGCCAGTGTAAGAGTATGACGGCAGCGTGCCATGCATAATAATGAGGGCACACTGCCTCAACTCTAAAGCTTACATGGAGCGTGGACGCGTTTAGGGGACGTGTCGGACTGCCAAGCAGTCCAAATATCCATGCCCCTGCAATGAAGAAATGCCGCAACTTCCATTTAAATGAGCGAGTCCACTCACATGTGTACAATGTAATACAACACTCCCCCATATGTTAAACAACTTACAGAATAAAAAATAAAAATATTTTTTTTTTCTTCCGATATAGCTGCCCGTAGTTGCGCGATTTTGCCCATTGCTTAGCTACAGTTACAGCAGCTGAGACACCAGAAGAGGATAAAAAGAAAAATATATGCAAATTAAACAACATAGCAATAACGTAGTGGTTAGAGCCTTCACACAAAGAGGAGGCATTCCCAGTTCGAGTCCCACTACTGCATGTTCCATTTTCTGTGGGAAATCTGTATACAAAAATATTTCCTGACATTTTTTTATGTATAAGTTTTGTAAAAAGCATTGAAATGCCAAATGTAGTAGTGCATGAATTATATATATGAAGGTGAAATGTTTATGCATTCTGAGGCATGAGTACCCTATTTTAAGCAATATAAAGCACTGCTAAGCACATTTTGCCAGTATTGAGCATATTTAAATACATTTGCTCATAGCTGCACACCGCACTAACCAACACAACATTTTTGAGTGTAGCTGTGCACCACGCTAACAAACGCAACATCGGACAACGTAGGGCAACGTCGGGCAACGTAAGGCAAAGTTGGGCAAAGTCTAGCAAAGTTGGTTAAACATGCTCACACCTGCTTTACTGTTCCTTAACCAGTCAGGTCTGCCCAGCAGGAAAATAAAAGGCAGTGACAGGGCTCAAACTCAGGATACTGTGCACTATAGTCACAGTACTTAACCA
Organism: Protopterus annectens; assembly: GCF_019279795.1. Taxonomy (NCBI): domain Eukaryota; kingdom Metazoa; phylum Chordata; order Ceratodontiformes; family Protopteridae; genus Protopterus; species Protopterus annectens. Next base: position 830,284,193 of record NC_056739.1, read on the forward strand.
CTAAGCCATGATAGCATTTCACAAACATGCACTTTCAACAGACACATATCTATCAAAGGGATTTTAAACATTGTTAACATTAGCTAAGCAGGCGTGCCCACAGCTGAGCTTTTCCAAAACTGTCCAATCACAAATAAGTGCGGGAAATGAAGAATATTTAAGCTCCACAGGTGGGAATACTTGCTATAACTGGTTGTAACTTCTTTCTGCAGTCAGCATGGCTGGTGTAGTTGAAGGCACTCGATTTAGAGTGCAATGCTGGGGCATCCAGGAGTCCAAAATTATTGTTTGGCTCCTTGTCCACAAATATGAGGAAAGATTCCTACAGGGCCAGTACCAGGGTACCCAATATAAAACGGAGGCCTGGAACAGTCTTGCCCGTGATCTAACCAGTGCCACTGGTGTTCCTCAGACTGGTGAGTAAGTCAGGCACCATTATTCTGACCTGAAGCGACAGAGAGAGAGAGAGAGAGAGAAAAATAAATATTACCAAATTATACAAAGGAAAGGTATGTGACACATATGTATTTATTGGCATGTAGTAGATGTTATTGAAGAATAGTCTACATAATGTGAAACATTCATATGTGGCAGCAGTACTTCTTTCTGAACAGATGTTCTGCTTAACTACTGCTATGTTCTGTTTAACAATACTGTGTGTACCTGTGGGCACTGAGACATACCTGTGAAATGTGTAGCTCAGCATTAAATGTCAAAGATCTGATCCATGTTATCTGTGTTCTGGCTGTTGTGGGGATTAGTGCTTACATTATATAAAACATGGGTGTGACAGAACAACACATGCATGATAGTCATATTAAAGTGTAGCTTAGCATTGGCAAGTGCTGTAGCAGTCTAGTATGCTTATCTAGCATTTGTTGCCATATATACCCTGCTAATGTTAGTCTGTTCATATGTGACACCTGTTTGTGTTGCAGCAAGGCCCAACAGTTCAGCTGTGAGGTCCAGGGACGTACAACAGTGTAGACCTTGTGTGTGTATGCCACACACATACAGAGAAATATATATGTGTCATATATATTCACATCTGTATATGTGCATAGAGCAGGGGACATATTGCAACTGTTTGCGAAGGGGGAAGATATATATGTTGTTGAAGGTTAGTATGCGCATATTTGTATGTAGGTTTTAGTGTGTAACAAACAAGACAGCATACAGTGCTGGTATATGACATGTGGTGGTTAAACACTGTGGGTGGCTCGTTCAGTTTACAATGTTGAGGCCAGTAAGGCCTGCTAAAGCTACTTGGGCTGTGAACACCTTCAATGCATTTGACTGTGATGGTCACTATGTTTGTGAATACGTCAAAGATATGTATCTGTGGGATAGCTTACTGGGAAACTGTTTATGTTATGCTATTCTGTGTCCTTGCTTTGATCCTAGTAAAAGCTGTGTATTCTGTTGCTAGGCAGAACAAGTGCTATTGCATACAGTGTGATTAAGTCCCTTGGTTTTAACTAGGGTGTGTCATTGGAAGCTAAAGCACTACATCTATGGTTATTTATTGGTACCGATGTTGAATGCAAATCCTGTGTGTACTGTAGTACTAACGGAAGCTTTGGACCTGTACAGCAAAGTATGGTGTATGTCCACATTGCTTGCATCCACTGTTTTGTGTGGCCCCTGTATTTATCATAGGTTACATTTCTCAAGATAAAGGTTGTGTAAGTACTGACACACAGTACTGTATAGTATACACTTGAAGCTTATCTAGGTTGTCATACCTTTGTGTCCTGTAATTATGTCTGATGTGTGTGTGGGTATGTCTGTAACATGTCCTTTGACATATGTGTGGTAATACATGTAACTGTGTATCTAGCAACATTCATAGTGTACTACAGCAGTATGTGACCTATTTTCCCAATTGTGCACATATATTGACCACGGGTTTGGCATTAACAAGTTGTGTGGTATAATATTAATACATTTACTGGACCTTACACTGATTGTGATGGATGATATATTTATTTACACATCAGCTTGATGTATATCTGCTGTGGCTAGGTGGTGCATCGTGTTGCATACAGTGTGCCAGGTACTCTTGTATAGTCTTATATAGTGATTTTATTTTGTTGCTGTGAAGAACATGGTTCATTGGATAGAGAGTGAGCAAGGCACTTTCAAGCAGTTGTGGGGTGAACAGTGATAAGTGGCAGTTACATTGTTTCAATCTCAGTTAGCTTATAGGTTGCTAAACTTCCATAAGCTGTGCTTACCCTTCTGAAAACCCACTTGCAAATGCTGAAATGTGCCTTATTCCATCTGTAGCCCCTGTCCTTTGTTTTGGCTAGTAACAAAATAAAAAGCATTTACTAGGAAAAAACCCACAACCATTCACATCCCAGCATATGTAATTTGCCACTAAGCCATCTCAGATATACATATCATGTATGTATTCACAAACATAGCATCCAGTACAATCATACAACACTACAGAAAATGTACTCCAACATGTAGATATATGTGTGTGAGTAATTATTGTAATCTGTGCTCAGGTACAACATATAGTATTATTAGTATTATGTATGTAAGTATATATATATATATATATATATATATATATATATATATATATATATATATATATATATATATATAGATAGATAGATAACAGTTCAGTGATATCTGTACTGTATAATGTTAAATGTGCCATATGACTTGCTCAGACATATTTTTGTATTTATGTCTTCCAGGGATCATGGCCCACCACAGGAACCCAAGCTACAGTAGGGCTGAAGATGATATCATCACTAGCATTATGATTCAGCACTACCATGTACTGTTTTCACGAACCAGCCAGGACCAGCAGGAGCATACTGCAATGTGGCAAGATCTTGTCTGCAGGGTCAATGAGGTAGGCCTGCATAACCGCACATATGAGCAGGTACGCCACCACTGCAGTGATCTTCTCTGACATGTCCATCAGTGTGCTGCTGATGTGCGTACGGAACAGCTTGCAACAAAGGGTGATGTTAACATCCATCCCCCCCTCACCAGAGTGGAGGAGCTGCTCATGAGCCTGGTGGCACCTGCCCAACAACAACAGCAGCAGACATACACCATGATGGAGGTTGGAGCAACCCAGCAAGCACACATAGGGCATGCAGGTAACATGGCATATCCATAGGCTACTGTTATCTGTATTGGTAGATCATGCATATGTGAGATGTGGAATGTGTCGTTCAAAGATGTTGAGCCTGTTGTTGTGCAATACTGATCATTTGGAACATAATCTGTAGCCCTGTGAATGTAAACTGTTGTTGTACTGTAAGATTGCAAACACACAGTAGCAATGCCACAGTTGTGGCCAATAACAAACTGTCTCATCTCTATGTAGGTACCTCTGGGGTGACATCAAGGCAGCAGACAGATGCTGGTGAGTGTGTTCTACATTTATTATTGGAAATAAAAAGTGCATGTCATAGTTAAGTTGTAGGCCATGTACACGTGTAACACACCTACCCATAATGCATGCTGTGCATGTTTGGTGTAACAGCACGCACATCTTACTAATGTGATTAGCAGCCTCAAACACATGCAATACCAAGCCCATCTCAAACAAATGTGGCTAGACTGTAGTGACCATTGGATAGGCACAGTTGATACTCAACATGCGCATTACATACACATCTGTGTCATACACAGAGCATTTTAACATGCTACACGTAAAGGATTCCCAAACCCTCTGTAAAGACATACTCCAGTATCCAAAATCTTATCCACACATTACACAGAATATACCTAAGGGGTAGAGGCCTATCCTGGGGCATTTAAACACTCTGCAACACACTACACATTCATGTCAGGGAATGCTCCTTATTGGCCTCCTTACAAAATCATGTAACAACTGGTTGCGAAATGGTGAATTTAGCCAAGGTAGTACAGTTCTGACACAGCATGATTTGTGCTGGTTTGTGAAACATTTGTAGCCTTGAGTGACCACCTGATGCCTCATGATGATGGCCTATGGTACTATACCCCATCCAGTTATTGTAACCACAGTACTACACATAGCTGTCATTGCTACACACCATAATGATGCATGTGTGCACACATGTTCACCTCTAAACAGTATGCATACCAATCACCATTTGCACAACTGACACATATATGTCTTATGATGCTATTGAGTGGCTAGGTCATATGACACATATTGGGTATGTGTAGTGTTTAAATATGCAGTCTTGTTTTAGCATGCCATGTCATGGATGAGACTGGCATCTCCACATTATGATCTACACTCACCATAAGTACCGTACATTGGGTATGTGGCCGAATAGTATTCTATCAGTTATCCATGCACCACTGATGATGTTGTGTGAATACTCATCATGCATGTGCTAAAAACATGTCCACAATTAACACGTGTCCACAATTATGTGCTAAAGATACAGAGGCTGTAATCAGCATTGGATACCTATCTGACACACAGATACGCATCCAGCAATGGTATGTACACCTGTGAGTTATGGTGCACAATACATCACAGGGTTATGAATACCTGCACAGCAATGTTGTTTCCATGTATGCATTGTGTTCCAGGGGGAGGGCCATCACCAAATAACAAAACACATGCATCAAAGACATGTATACTGTTAGTGACAAGGATTGACTACACTTGTACTGCATGCTGTTGAGCAACGCATGTCCTGCATGCTGACAGGTGTGATATGAATGTTTTGCTTGTGATACTGTACTCCACCATCACTTGCTATTGTGTATGTTCTGTGATTGCTGGTGTTGTGTGTGTCTGCTTTTGGGAGGAGTGTAGTTTTGTGTGTGTGCATTCGTGCATCTGTGCATGTGGTCTGAAGTCATGTTTAGGTCTTAAAGTGTGTTTCCTGTTTTCCTCTCACAGGTGGCAAGGTGGGGCTGGTTCAGTACAGCAGGGAACCTGATGTCACTGACACAGACAGAGATCATGAGAATAAGTGTATTGAGGCACAGGCAGGTTTGTCAGGGTCTGTTGCTGGGCCACCAGTTGACAGTACACAAGTCTCCACCCCATCCATGCGCACAGTCATACTGCCTGTACATCCATCATCACCATTGTCTTTAGCTGAGGGACAGTGTACAGTTGGCACTGGCCAGGACAGTATGGTATCTATGGCACATGTATCAGGACACAGCAGCCATAGCCAGATGTCTGGAATGGTACCACATAGGCAGATGCTCAGGAGTTCTCATCAGAGCACTGCTGGTTATCATGCCCCTGGCAGACGTGCCACACCTCTTTCTACCACATGCATGTTCCAGGCTGTCATGGAGGCACAGACACGAATGGAGCGGTACACCAGACAGGGGCTAAGGGCACAGAGGGCTCATTACACTTCTATAAATGACAGTATCCTTGACCTAGCAGGTGTCATACGTAACTACTCTGAGGTCATTGATAGACATTGGGGTGAGACATTGGATGTCCTCCACAATGTCATGTCCATGTGTCAGGACAGTGCAGGACAGTTGAGATGTCAACATGGACGTATGCCAGCAACATCACCAGCTGAAGGTCACCGTGGACATCCAGCAAGTCACAGCCACTCCTGTAGTGCCAGTATCAGCCCCAGCAATGTTGGGGAGGCTGTCCATAGACCATCCTAGCAGACCACGTGCACGTGGCTCTGGCCAGTCCCAGCAGGGATCTGGCTCCAGTGGACATTTGTCAACCTCTGAGGATAGTACTCAATCTGGATTAGTACCTGATACTGTCTGTAGCACCCCTGCCAGGCACAGGTTCCATATCCATGGCCAGAGATGGTGATCTGTAAAGCCTGCCAGGTACAGTCTGTAGCTGTCTCAGAAATCCCTGTATATGGCAGCCACATGGTGGAACTGTGTGCATGCAGACACACACACATAAACCAGAAACCTAGGCCAAACACATACCCGCACACTTGACATCCGCATTGGCCCATAACAGTACTCATGGCTCACACACACACACTCACACACACATGTCGATTGTATGGCTCAGTGTAGGCCTCTGGCAAACCCACAACACACCCTGTGCATATGATGAAACCTGTGCCACCTCCTGTCATCTGTAACATTGATGCAGGAACAGGCTAACATGGTGCTGATGCACAGGGTGACTTTAATAAAGTATAGCAATGGTTGGATGTGTAGTATGTTGTCAGCAGTAAAGTGTAATGATATCCTTGAAGGTGTAGCTGAGCAGGCATGATGCATTAAATCTGTAATTAGCAATGTTGTATTGTTTTCACCAGTGTTTATTCCAATTGCGTTTTGTTTGCCCATGTGCCACTTGGCTGATGTGTGTAGTTGTGTCAGCATGCATTATACAGTGGACAGTAAGTGTGGGGTGTGTGCAACACAGGTTTGCAGGTGTCCATTTGTGAACATGGTGGAGGTGCACTGTCTGCATGTACATGCATATTGGACCCATGGGCAGGGTGACATGCCCTGTATTGGCCAGTGTTAACACTCCATAGTTTCTATTGGTGGCCAGTATGCATTGTACTACACACATTTTGGAACTTGAGTACACATGTGTGTGTATGACACGGGTTGACACTATGCTGTGAGTGATGCTGTTGTTGCTATCTATCATTGGTTTGCATTACTATGGTTAACACCATCCCAGCTGCATAATCCTTTAGTAATGCACACTGTTCACCTACAGGGTTGCATGGACCGTGCTATCACAAACACAAGAAATACTCATTTATACAATAAACGTGCATTAGTCTCATGGACCCCTGCCATAAACTAAATATATAATAGACGGTGTAAAGTTGTACCAAAATAGAGTTACATACCAAGAAGAGATAACCTCTCTGGTCAGTATCATTGGAAAAATACAAGCCCTCATTAATCATACAAGGCAAGCTTCAAAACACAAATTGGCAAGGATTCCAAAGACAACAATAAAGCTTTCTTTAGTGTTGTTTATAATCTAGAGGGGAAATCTCAGATTGGATCAGAGTTAATGTAAATGGTCACAAAGTACACTTATCTGAATGACATTACCAATATCTTGTCAGACAGTTTGAATGCGGATTCCACCACCCTGTTGTTACACAAGGGCCACATTTCCAGACCTGAAGAATGTAAAACCTGATGATTCACAGACACTCTAGTTAAGACATCTCTTTACCAAAGTCCAAACCACAGTGGCAATGGTACCGGACAGTGTCCCTGGCTATGTCATACACAAGCTGACAAATGAAGTAACCACTCATCTAAACACTCTGTTCAGATGCAGCCTCTATACAGGGTTCATACTTGTGGAATGACGCACTGTAATGGTGTTCACAGTCCACAAGGGTTGAGCTACGACTTCTTCTTCTTCATCTCCTCTCGGATGCTCCCAATAGGGGTCACCACAGTAGATCATCTGTTTCCATTTCTTCCTGCCCTCTGCATCTTGTGCTGTCACACCATCCACCTGCATGTCCTCTCTCACCACATGCATAAATCTCATCTTAGGCATTCCTCTTTTCCTGTTACCTGGCGGCTTCATCCTTAGCATCTATTTCACAATATACTCTGCATCCCTCCTCAGCACATGTACAAACCAACATAATCATGCCTATCTGGCTTGGTCTACTAATCTTCAAACCTGGGCTGACCCTCTAATATACTTATTCCTAATCTTGTCCACCCTCGTCACACCCAGTGCAAATGTTAACATAAATTGATTAAGGGTAGAGCTACAACAGATCCTGGAAACTCTCACCCTATAAGCCAGACAAATGTTATCTGGAAGGCTATGGAGCACAACATTATGGAGCTCATTAACAGAGACATTATGAACCTGAAACACTGCACCATATCCACTTAGGTTCTCTAAATGCCAGATCATGGCTCCTACACCTAGTAGACTTCAAGCCAGTTAACAAGGCTATAGGTGAGGGAGGGGAGGTCCACACAGCCAAGCTATAGCTCACCCAGCAATTCATACCCATCCCACATTCTGGTATTATACATAACCTCAACAGTCTGACCATAAATGACTGTTAGATGATGGATCGACAAATGACACAGATGTAGGACACACAGTAACATATGCAGCCTCCATGTACAATTATATGTCAGTAACAAGTGTTATTCACCTGCACTCAGTCCTGGGACCACTTCTGTTTGGCATATAGCTTTCTTATGTACAGACAAACACAGTAGGGATATGTCTGCCCACATCTGATGAAAATGCATACTGTGGGCTTTACTTTATTCTCCAGATGACACACACATCCTCCAAAAGGGTATCATAGAGACAGATGCCTGGTGTCAAAATCATGCTGTAAAGCTATAAGCCAGAGAAAGCATAGTTATCCACTTTTAGAAAATAAAGTATCCCCAGAGTACCACATAGGCAGTAGCCTCCAAAATGTGGAACAGTACTAATGTATACACAGAGCCATGTGTTTAGTCATCTCTCCTTTGATAATCACATTACCAAAGGGTTTTAGAAATCCCTCTGTGGAGCACATACACAATAAAAGGTTTGCATGCAGATCAGCAGTGGTTGTTGTACACCTATAATGATTAGTCATCTTTGCCAGACTTTGCTTGCTTTGGAACAGGATTCAAATATACCTCAAGCATAAACCCTCACTCACACTCTTCAATAGAAACCATGATGAGTGGATGTGAAACAGAAGATGTAGCCCAGGGATCACTGCAGTGGCTAAGCTTGTCACAAGCATACAGAAGTAACCTAAGGTCTGGAAAATGCCAGCACATTCTGGCAAGGCTAACAGATGCTTTCATGGAGAAAGCGTAGTACCCACCTATGAAAAATTGAGGTCACATGTATGTATATGGCTTTGCCCCACAGCTACCTTACATGTGTTATACACATACAGTTGTCATTGTGATATGTCATACACTAGAAAAATCAAAACCCACTCCACATTGACCAATGGTGTTACACACTCTCACACACACAGTAAGTGCGGGATTCAAACTCCTACCTAACTACATTATGATACTACAGCAGTATGCATTCACATGACGCGCTATACACATTACTGGGGTTTCACCTTCCCACAGGTGTATTTGCAGGATGGTGACATCATCAGACTTGACAAAGATGAGTATATCACTTTTAAGGGGTGTGAGTAGTCTCCACAAAAGTTGCTCCCTCTCCAGGGAGAGACAGACAGACACACAATTGGCAAGTGCAGGATTCCAACCCTTATCTAACAACATTATGATACTACAGCAGTACTCATTTACATGACACGCTATACACATTACTGGGAGTTCACCTTCCCACAGGTATATTTGTAGGATGGTGACATCATCAGACTTGACAAAGATGAGTATATCATTTTTAATGGGTGAGAGTAGTCTCCAAAAAGGTTGCTCTTTCCACAGGGAGAGACAGACACGCACATACACAGTTGGCAGGTGGCAGGGTTCTTAATCCAAACTAAGTACTTTTTTACACTTCAGCAAGCAATATGGAGTTACAGGATGCAATACAGACATTACTCACTGACAGTTTGCCCAAAGGGGGTTTTCACATTTGCTAATCTCAGCAGGCTTATCATACTAGGTGTATTGCGAGTGTATTGTATGCAGAGGCCATAACCATATCATATATGGGTTGATGCACCACATGCTGGCACACACAGGGTCAAAATGGTGGCTAATCTCTGTCAATCCAATACTTGACAATACAGTCAAGAGGAGTAGGGTCATACAAGCACAACACTAACAGTCTCACATAGACCTACAATATAAGCATCAGCAAAACACACACATAAATACACATTACCATACCCAGAGAATACAAATATTAATCTAAAAAAGAGAAAGTGTCCTCTTAAGCAGACAAGCAAGCAACATGCATCTCCAAGCACACGCCAGAAGACACATAATACACCAAAGCAGTATGCCTCACAACAGGTCCTAAGGCAAAACAACATACCCAACACACTAATAATAGGTGACTCCATAGTCAGGCACACAGATGTTCCACTCACTAGGCTGGACAAGGGGAAGGTTACTGTCAGTTGTCTGTCAGGTACTATGATCCCCCACATAACACAAGCACTTACATCATTCCAAAACAGGTACATATATGACGTGGTCTTTGTACATGCCAGTGTGAATGCTCTGAGACATACCTCCCAGGACAAATGACAAGAGATATATAGTAGCTCTATGATCATGTAGCCCAGGCTGGTATGACCCTGACCTTGAGTAGCATTTTACTTTCACCTACATGATACTGTAATATAAAAGAAAGATGATAAACTTCAACAATTGGCTGAGCTTCTGGTGTCATTCAAAGGGGATCCAGTCTCTGTCTGCCTGTGATGACATTATAGACAAGCCTCGTTGCTTCACTAGAGATGGTTTACACCTATCACCCCTATGTTTCTGAATACTGGCCAAGGCTCTTGCTATCCCCATATTACCTTTTTTAGGCAAGGCTCAAAGGTTCATAGGTACATAGGTTCATAGGTAGGTACTAGGCTATTGGCCCTGGGGCCTATACAAGCCCAGCCAAAAAGGTACCCTGGCTTTTGCCACTCAAGAAAATTATTTTCCTGTGCCACTGTCGAGCAGAGCCACAGAGGTGATCTCCGGGGTGAATTTCCTATTTCCCATCCAATCATCAAGATTTTTCTTGAAGAGTGCTAATGAGGAGCTTTGTTTGATATAGATAGGTAGTTTATTCCAGAGTATGGGAAGTCTCTGGGACAGGAATCTATCCCTCAGGCATGTTCTGTTTATTGTGGTGACAAGGTTTAGGTCCCTAGAGCATGTAGCTTGGAGGGATTGGGATTTCTTTAAGTGGAGCATGTCCAACAGCTCTGGGTTTGACATAGCTTTGTATGTTAGGCAGAGATCACCTCTGAGTAGGTGATATGAAATAGAGTAAAGCTGGATTTTTTTGAGACGGTCTGTGTAGGGCATCTGTTTGAGGCCAGTAATCCTCTTTGTGAGGTATTTCTGCGGCCTTTCCAGTTGTTGTAGATGTCTTGTGAGGTACATACCAAAAGGGGTGTTGTATGCTATAATGGGTCTAATGAGTGACAAGTAGAGGGGAACAATGACCTCTTTTTTTCTGGATGAGAAACCTTTTGTGATGAGGTGTGCCACGTAGAAGGATTTCCTGACTGCTGTGGCAATGTGATTATCAAAGGAGAGACTACTGTCCACCTGTGTCCCAGGGTCTCTTATCACACTTTCGGTGTTAAGTATACTACCGCCTATGTTGTAGTTCATGGGTACAGAGTTTTTACCAAAGGGGATGACAATGCACTTTTTGGCACTGAGCTTGAGGCCATGGCTTTGACACCAGGCATCTGTCTCATTGAAGCCCTTTTGTATGATGTCCACATCATTAGGAGTTTTGATTATGGCTCCTAGTTTGCAGTCATCTGCAAACTTTGTTAGCCAAAGACCTTCTGTGTTAGCCTGTATGTCAGAGAAGTAGATACCAAACAGGAGATGACTCAGGACTGAACCCTGTGGTACTCCACTTGTCACTGGTCTGAAGTTGGATTTGGAGTCTGCTACTTTCACAGTGTGGGTTCTGTCAGTGAGCCAGTTGGCAACCCATCTTGTGACATAGGGATTTATACCTAGTTTAGTGAGTTTATCTATAATTCCAGAGTGGGGGATGGTGTCGAAAGCCTTGGCAAGATCTAGATAGGCTGTGTGAACCACCTTACCCTTGTCTATGGCTTTGGTGACTGCTTCAAAGAAGTCTATCAGGTTTAGGAGACATGATCTGCCTTTTACAAACCCAAACTGGGTGGGGTCCAGAGTTTGGAGATTACCAGTATCTTTGTTTATAAGTTCCATGATGATACATTCCATGGCCTTGTAGACCAGGCTCATCAGGCTAATGGGGCGGTAGTTCCCAGGGTCCTTGGTGGCTCCCCCCTTGTGGAGTGGGATAACGGTCGCTATGTGCCATTCAGCAGGCACAAAGCCTGAGGTGAGGCTATGATTGAACATGGTACTTAGGTGAGGTTCCAGTTCATTCTGTGGGTCATGTAGAACGCAGCCTGGGATGTTGCCTGGTCCCATGGATGCTGTGTTCTTGCCTTTGAAGAGTGTGTTTTTTACCTGTGCAGCAGTGATTACAGGAACTTTGCATTCTTCCGGTATAGAGATGGGCTCTTTAATGGGTGAGAGTGGGGTAACGTCCACTGAACCTATCTGCCAAGATGTTGGCAATATCAGTTGGTTCTGTATATTTAGTGCCATTGTGCTGTAACTTAGAGCAGATCTGAGTGTTGCCATTGAGATTCTTAACATAGCTATAGAATGCTTTGTGGTTGTCTTTAGAATCAGTGGCGATTTTGTTTTCGTAACTAGCTTTGGAGGATTTTATCAGGGATCGCAGCTTCTTACTGAGGCTGACCAGGGAACTCCTCCACTCATGGGATATTACTTTATTTTGCAACAGTTTCTTCCTTCTGTTGTACAGTTTGTTTATGGCAGGGGACCACCAGATTGGCTTCCTTTTTTTGGAGGATAGCGGCTTGGTTCTGTTTGGGATAGCACAATCAATGCACTCATGTAAGTGCTTATAAAGTGCAATTTTCTAGGATTCAGTAGTTGTAACTGTATTGTCCATCTGCATGGGTGTCATGAAGTTCACCACTTCTGTCTTAAGAAGCATGAAGTTGGCTTTGGAGAAATTTTTTTACCATGGTTTCCTTAATGGGGATGGGGGCAGAATGTGGATATCTAGGGTAATTAGCTTACGGTCGGATCAGACCAATGAGGCATTGACTTCAGGTGTGGAGCACCAGTCACTCAGGACAAACCAAACCCTGTAACCAACACAAATAACCACAAAGTGAGCTAAATGCTACTCATTGCCAGAAGTCTCAGCCTCCAAATGCACACACTCAAGGCACTTCTCAGTATAGAGAATATTGATATCTGTGCAGTAACAGAAACCTAGTTCAAGGCTCCAGAGAGCACACCAGCACTACCACGATACTACTCATTCCATACCTTCCAGCATCAGAACCTGGATCATAGCACATAGGGTGGGGATGTATCCATATTCATCAAGGATACCTACACCTCTCTCTCTACATGCTCTCTACAGGATATGTACCCATAGAATGTTGCACAGCAATGTTCTTAACACTCTACAAGGGTGGGGCCACAACAGAGCCTTGGCATTCCCACTCTATGAGCCTGATGAGTCGGATCTGCAAGGCAATGGAGCCAATCATAATGGAACTCAACAATAAAGACATTGGGAACCTTCACACAGTTGAGCACACCCAGTTTGGCTTTGTCAAAGGCATATCATGCCTCCTGAAGTGGGTGGATTTCTTTGAGACAGTTACCCAGGCTACAGATGATTGAAAGGAGCTCCACACAGACTACATATACCTCACTAAGGCCTTTGACACCATTCCCCAGTCAGGTATCATAGATGAACTCACCAACCTGGGTATAAATCCATACATCACAAGATGGATTGCAAACTGGCTCACAGATAAATCCCACAAATTAAGAGTTGCTGACTACATGTCAGACTCTAAACCGGTAACAACTGGTGTCCCCCAGGGTTCAGTCCTGGGGCTCCTCCTGTTTGTTATATACTTCTCAGAAGTACATGCCAACACAGAAGGGTTGTGGTTGACTAAGTTTGTTGGGAACTGTAATGTGTTTGCCATAATAGATTCCCCGGATGACACAAATATTCTCCAGAAGTGACTTTATGAGACAGATGTGTGGTGTCAGAATCATGGCCTCAAGCTCAATGTGAAAGAATGCATAGTAATCCCCTTTGGGGAAAACAAAGTACCCACAAACTACCACATAGGTGTTACTCCCTAAAAACTGACGAGGTAATAAGGGATCTGGGGACACAAGTAGATCTTCTAAGTAGTAATCATCTTTCCTTTGACAACCATGTTGCCAAAGTGGTTAGGAAATCCTATGTGGCCCACCTAATCAACAAAGGGTTGGCATCACGATATAAAAAGGTAGTGGTGGCCCTCTACTCTTAAGTTATCAGACTCATCATTGAGTACAATGCACCATTTTGGATGTACTCGACTAGGCATATCCAGCAGCTGGAGAGACCACAGAGGTACCTCACCAAGAGGATTACTGGCCTCAAACAGTTGTGTTATGCAACACAACTGGAAAAACTAAATCTGTTCTCTGTTGCATACCGCCTACTCAAATGCAAACTCTGCCTAACATACAGAGCCATGTCCAACACATAACTGTTGAACATGCTCCATCTAAGGAAAACAAAATTGAGTCGCACTACACACTCCAGGGATATGAACCTCATCACAACAATGAATACAACATGTTGGTGGGATAGAGTACCATCCCAGAGACTTGCCTTACTGTGGAACAGAGTCCCAATGTGCATCAGACAGAGCCCTTCACTGACGCTCTTCAATAGGAATCTTGGTGAGTGAATGGGAAACAGACAATTCACGCCAGGGATCACATCAGCAGCCCCACTAGAAAGGGGCTTAGGGTACTAACCATTAGAACTAGGGCTTAGCAGACTAACCAATGGGGTGGTGAAAGCTGCACAACTTGCCTAGGCTAATATATGCCTTCGTGAAGATAGTCTACTACATACCTGCAAACCTATGTGACAGGTACATGTCTACAGATAGTAGATGTGTACTTCATTGTACAGTCATGGTGTACAGCAGGCACATGCACCACATACACTGTAATGATTACAGATACTGGTGGTTATTATGTACAGTGGGTAAGATGTGCACCTAATGTCTTTTGTGCCATTGGGATGTGTGCTGGGTGGGACAGTCCTGGATGGCTCCCTGTCATGGTCACCCTCTTACACACATCTCTGCCCATCTATCTTTGGCTTATTATACTGTGTTCCCCCTACATATATAAGTACATAGGTAGGTAATAGGCTATCTGCCTGAAGGCATATATTAGTATGGCCAGAGTGTGCAGCTATCACCACACCTGGGGTTAGTTCCCTATGCCTCTGTGTAGTAGAGCTGATGAAGTGATCCATGGTGTGACAGTTCAATTTCACATACACTCATCAAGGCTCCTCTGGAAGAGTGTCAGTGAGTGAAGGACTCAGCTTAATGTAGGTTGGGAGCCTGTTCCAAAGCAAGGGAAGTCTGTGAGTTAGTAATGTATCCCTCCAACATGTTCTATTTATTGTTGTGATGATTATATCTCTAGAGCATGTGGCACAGTGAGCTTGGGTTTACTTCAGATAGAGCATGTACATCAGTTCTGCATTGGACATGGACCTGTCTGTTGGGCAGAGATCGCCTGAGTAGGCGGTATGCAACAGAGTACAGATTGAGTTACTTCAGTCTTGTTGCATGGAGCAACTGTTTGAGGCCAGTAATCCTCTTGTTGAGGTACTTCAGTGGTCTTTCCAACTGCTGATGGTGCCTAGTCAGATTCATCGCAAGTGTGTTGTCGTACTCTCTGATGGGTCTGATGACTTGATGAGTAGAGGGAACCTCCTTTGACCTACATGCAAAGACTGTGGCAATTTGTGGGAACATATAGCATGATTTTCTAACCACTTTGTGAATGTGTTTCTGAAAGTAGAGATGACTATCCACATGTATCCATAGATCCCTTATTATTACCTCCATATTTAGGGTGTTGGCACCTATGTGGTATTTGTATGACTGTAGCCTGAGGCCATAATTTTGACACCGCATCTGTCTGACTGAGACCCTTTTTAAGGATGTCTCTGTTGTCCCAAACATCGATTATGACAACCTTTTTGCAGTCATCCACAATCTTTGCTAACCATAGCCCTCGTGTGTCTGACTGTACTTCTGAAAAGTATACACCAGACAGGAGGGGGTCCCAGGACTGAGCTATGGGGGACAGCAGTTGTTACCAGCTTACAGTCAAACAGGGAGATGACAATTTTTACCTTGTGGGATCTATCTGTGCCCCAGTTGGCAATCCATCAGATGACATACGTGTTTATGCACAGGTTGTTGATTTTGTGGATATGACATGTGTGTGGGAAGTTGGAAAAGGGCTTTTCAAGGTCTATGAAGGCCGTGTGGAGCTCATTTCATTGATGTATGTCCTGGGTAACTGCCTTGAAAACTGTCTAGCAGGTTTAGGGACCATGATCTGCCCCTGACCAAACCAAAATGGGTAGGGTTGGGTGTTTGTAGGCTCCTAATAGCTCTGTTTATGAGTTCCATAATGATGGACTCCATGGCCTTGCAGATCAGGCTTATTAGGCTTATAAGACAATAGTTCCCATGGTCTGTTGTGCACCAACACTTGTGGAGTGTGCCAAATGTTGCTGTAACCCATTCAACAGTTTCATATCCTGTACAGAGGGTGAGTCTCAACAGACTGTTCAGGTGCAGGGTTTGTTTGTTTTGGAGTTCACATATGACACAGCCAGGGACACCATGTCATCCCCTAGACATCATGTTTTTAGGTTTGGATAGAGCTGTTTAACCATTGTATATGTGATTTCTGGGTTTTCACAATCTCCAAGTATGGTAATGGGCCCTTTTGTCAGTGAGATGGGGGTAAATATGTATGAACCTGTCTGACAAGATGTTGGCAATGTCAGTCATGTACATATATTCATTTACCCTTTGCACTAACTCAGAATATATATGAGTTTACATTGATATTTATGACATAGCTAAAGAAAGCTTCATGGTTCTCTATGGAATCTTTGGCAATATTTTTTGGCAGAGCTTGGCTTGGATAATGTTAGGCGTGCTCATTGTTTCTTGATGATACTGATCGGAGATTTATTGATATTTTTTGATTTTAACTTTCTTTGAACAACTTACGTACTTGTATTACATAGTTTGATTATGACAGGGGTCCAATATATTATATGGGTCTGTTTTCATATCACTGCGTGCGCAATGCAGGATTTGTGTCTGGAGTAAGAACTGCAACTGCCAGATATGTGTGGCCCACTGCTGTACTCAGACATGGCCTAAGTGTGTGAGTATGCCCAGTATGACCTTTCAGTATGTTGTTGACTGACATTTGCTTCTTTTGTTTAAGTGTGTGAGCATGCTCAGTATGACCTTTCAGTATGTTGACTGAAATTTGCTAAATTTGTTTAAGTGTGTGAGCATGCCCACTATGGGCATATATACTATATGTGTGTGAAAAATCAAGTTGGTTTTCACTTCAGGGCTCACCTTTATGTTGTACATCAACAGGAAGCACGCTGTGCCTGCAGGGCTTCCATGAGTCAATTTGCATAGACTTATCAACATTTCTACATACAGGGGGGACAGCTATTATTTGTACATTTCTACCCAGGGGGGCACATCTGATTGTTACTGTGGGTGTACATATGATGAGGAATACACCTGACACTTATACACATTTGTTAGGCCTGCACTGCTATGTCAGGTACTCCATTTCAGTCTTTACTGTTGCCTATCGTACTGGCTTGAGGCATACCACTGTACTACAGACCTTAGCTTCCAATTACACACATATTAGTTTGTGACTTCATAGTTTACCCAACCCACATCACACTGCCTGGTCTGCTGTTATCTGTCTGCATAGGCCTGGGAGGAGGTTACCCATATACCTCTTCAGAGGGCATGATACAGCATTTGTTTGTGTTTGCGTTTGTCTACAACTGTCATGCTGGCTGTGACTGTTAGGTATGTGACCCCCCCAACTGGTATGTGTGAGTGACTTAAGTTGTGTCTGTGCCAGTGAAATGCTATCATGGCTAAGTGGTTCAGTACTGTGACTATAGTGCACAGTATCCTGAGTTCGAGCCCTGTCACTGCTTTTTATTTTCCTGCTGGGCAGACTTGACTGGTTAAGGAACAGTAAGGCAGGTGTGAGCGTGTTTACCCGACTTTGCTCGACTTTGCCCGACTTTGCTCGACTTTGCCCAACGTTGCCCAACTTTGCCCAACATTGCCCAATGTTGCCCGATGTTACGCTGATTAGCACATTGTGCAGCTACGTGCAATTGTATTTAAATATGCTCAGTGCTGGTAAAATCGGTTTAGCAGTGCTTTATATTGCTTAAAATAGGGTACTCATGCCTCAGGTGGTGCTGCAGGGCTGCCGATGTTGGATGCACATAGTACACTCCCTATACATGTTTGAAAACAGGTAAGGTCAAGTTAGGCATCCCTTTTACTGTATGTGCAAGTCAGAGAGAGGAGTCATTTCCAGGGTTCCTACTGAGTCAGGGTATGTGCTATGCATTGCCTCTTTGCCAAGGCCAGGGCATACTGGGCACGCCTCCTTCTGCCTACTGGGGCAGGCTCAGGTTGTTCCTCATCCAAGTCATGCTGTGCCTGTGCAGGCCTTGGCAATGGTGGGGGGCTGTTTGGCCCTGCCCCATGCTGTTCCTGCTGCAGCTGTTTCTGCAGGATCATATTGTGTAGCATGGCACATACCATAACAATTTGAGTACATGTAGTTGGTGAGTACTGCAAAGCTCCACCAGATGTGTCCAGGCACTGGAACCGTGACTTGAGCATCCCAAACACATGCTCAATTATGATTCTTGTTTGTGTGTGTGCCTCATTATGGAGTTCTTGTTCAGGTGTGTGTGCAATTCTGATGGGTGTCGTCAGCTTCAGTGTGTATTCAGCATCCCCTACCAGGTGACTGTAGGGAATGTCACCACTGGAAAATAACTGGTGCAGCTGGGTCAGATGCCAAATGTGGGAATTGTGATAGCTTCCAGGGCATCCAGCACACACATTCATTATTATGCCATGGGCATCGCACACAAACTGGCAGTTGATGGAGGGGAAGCCCTTGCGGTTGATGTAGACCCTACCCCTCTCACCGGGTGGTGCTTTGATGTATATGTGCAGGCAGTCTATTGCACCCACTACCTCAGGGTATTGTGCTGTTTGGTGGAAAAGACGTATATTGCTGGCCAATGTCTCAAGGGAATTGTGGAAATATATGTGGTCACCGACATGTGCTGACATGGCATCCAGGATCTGGTGGAGTACCCTGGATGCTGATGCCTGTGAAATCCCCATCATATCAACAGTTGTTCTTTGGAAGGTACCTGTAGCTAGTATTCTTAGGCCAACACATACCTTGGTATCCACTGGGATGGGTTCCCCTCTGTTGGTTCTGTGTGTGAGGCATGTCCGGCACAGCTCAACAATTTGCTGTAGGAGGTCCCTGTCCACCCTATAGCACTCCACTATCTCCAGCTCATGTAGCCCCTGGTAGGTTACCCTGGGTCTGTATACTCAGCAGCATTCACAACATCACCACCCTCAGCACCCTGCACATGTTGGTTTATGATAGCAAGAGCAGCCCCTAACATTTTGTCTGACTTAAGCTTTTTAAGCTTTCCCTCTTTGTATACACTGCAGTGTTGCAGAGTTCTTGAGAAAAAACAGGGGGGGTGGTGTTTGCAGAATTTAAAGTGCTGGGCTGGGATGGGCTAGTCTGCTGCCTGTGTAATTGGCTGATTCTGATATATTTCACCTGGCAGCTGTGCTAGTTCTCCTTGGTTAACTTCCTATTACTTCTTTTCCTTCCTTTTGCCTTTCTATTTCCGCCTGGGGTAGCGCCGCACAAATGCGCGCACACGTGCACACATGCTGTGTGCATGTTTTCAAAGAGTTTCCTATCTTTTAACAGTGTGCACCTTGGGTTTGAGGTTTTCAAATAGGACAACTGTAGGCATGCCTCTTTGCAATCCTGAGCAACTCAGGGCAAACACGAGCCACTATGATCCAATTAGCTTACAGCCTGTCTGACACACCCCCTCATGATGTCACCTATATTCTAGTCTTCTACTCATCTACTCCTAATCTTACACTCTTGGGACATGCCTCACATGCAAGGGAAAATTGGGATTCACTATCTTTATCCTCATTTGCATAGGATTGCCTAGTAATGATTCGTTACTTCTCTCACATTGAGCTACCCCCCCCATTAGAAACCACTAGTCAGTAGCCATGTTGTCTTCAGCCTGCCATTCACCTACATGGCAGAATAAGCTTTTTAGTGAAAATGCCTATTTTTGGCTTTTTTTTAAATATTTTCTTGTTTTTATAAGCGCCGCACGTTTGTGCCGTGCTGCGCTATGCTTAAACATTGGAGATCGGGAGAAAAAAAGTGACATTTTTATCTTTTTAAACATGTTGCAATGCCAATGGCCTTATATTTGGCCATTGGCATGCTTCCTCAACTGTATGCATCCTTTATTTGGAGCTGTCATAGCTCTGTTTAGCTATTTGCAGAAATCTACTCCGTTACCAATGGAGTACATTTCTGCAGGGAACACTAATCTTCTACGGACAGGTTAGTGTTTGCTGGATCGCAAATTTACCTCATTTGCATGGCTTTCACCAGCAAATGAGGTAATTTGCATACCATGATGCTGTCCATGCAAGACTAACTTTAGCAGCTCTCGTGCACGTCCCTGACGGCTGTTCCTGAATCGCACAGCAGACATATTGCCGGCATGAGCTCCTACACTCATCTTGCACTCCGTGCAAGCTTTTGTGAATCCGGGGGCTATATATATATATATATATATATATATATATATATATATATAAATATATGTGTGTGTGTGTGTGTGTGTGTGTGTGTGTGTGTGTGTGTGTGTAGTGCCCACACTATGGCTAGGCATTCCTTTTCTACAGCTGCATAGCATTCTTCCCTTTGTTGGAGCCTATGACTGAGATAAGCCACTGGGTGCTCTTCTCCCTCTGAAGAAATTTTGCTATGTACAGCCCCCACCCCATGGTTTGAAGCATCCACCTTCACAACAAATTATTTGCTGTAATCCAGACTGGCTAACACAGGGGATCCTCCCAAAAGCTTATTTAAGCTTCTGGAATGCCTGCTCACATACTGGGGTCCACACTACCTTATCTGGCCTGTTTGTCCTTGTCACGTCTGTGAGGGGAGTTGCTATGGCACTATAGTTGGGGACAAACTTTCTGTAGTATCCTGCTGTCCCTAAGAATGCCCTCACCTGCTTTTTGGTAACAGGTGCAGGCCATGCCTAAATGGCTTTCACTTTGCCAGGTTCTGGCCTGATCTTACCACTCCCCACTCTATATCCCAGGTAGGAGACCTCTGCCATACCCACCTGACATTTGCTGGGCTTAATGGTCAACCCTGCTCTCTGTAGTCTGCCCAGCACCTCCCTGACATGCTGAAGGTGCTCTTGCCAGAAATGGCTGTAAATGGCAATATCTTCTAGATAAGCAAGGGCAAAATCTCCTGCTCCTGCAAGGATACCATCTACCAGCCTCTGGAAAGTCTCTGGGACATTTTTCATCCCAAAGGGCATCTTTGTGAACTCATACAAGCCAAAAGGAGTCACAAAGGCTGACCTCTCTCTAGCACTAGGAGTCAAGGGCACCTGTCAGTAACCCTTGGTAAGATCAATGGTGGTCAGATACGTAGCCCTACTCAGCTGCTCTAAGGTTTCATCTGTCCTAGGCATGGGGTAAGCAACTGACTCTGTGTGACTATTTAATTTCCTGTAGTCCACACAGAACCTGGTGCTGTCATTCTTCTTTGGTACCAGCACCACTGGGGAGGCCAAGGGACTGCTGGACTCCTGAATTACTCTAAGATCCAACATTTCCTTTATCTCCTCCCTCAGAGTTTGTTTGACTCTCTCAGACACCCTAAAAGGGGCCTGCTTAAAAGGCCTTTGGGGTCCTGTATCCACATGGTGCTGCACCAGGTAGCTGCATCATAGTTTCCCAGTGAACATGTCCCCAACTTCCTGTAACACTACTAGGATTTCTCAAACCTGGGTAGGGATAGTTGCTGGGACACTGCTATCCCTTCCACTGAGGTGTCGTGTCAGTCTGAGCCTCACTGAGGAGATCTGTCACCAGATCCCCCTCAGACTCCTCCTGCAATCCACAGCAAATACTTAGCACAAGGGTCTCCCTATCATGATAAGGTTTCATCATGTTAAAATGATGCAATTTGTGCCCCTGCCTCTTGCCTAGCTGTTCTACCATGTAGTTAACATCACTGGCCTTCCTTACTACCTTGTAAGTTCCTCGTTTGTTATGCCTGACAGGAATGAGAACCATTACCTGCTGCCCTACAACATACTCTCTAGCTTGAGCATTCCAGTCATACAAGACCTTTATCTGCTATTGGGCTTCTGCCAGGTTCTCCTGGACCAAGACCATGAGTTCCCTGAGCCTTGTCCTGAGGTTTAGGACATATGCCACAACAGAGTCCTTGTGGGATTACACTCACCCTCCCACTCATCTCGAATTAAATCTAGAGGTCCCTTCACTCTATGCCCATACAACAACTCAAAGGGTGAAAAACCTGTGGATTCTTGGGGAACGTCTCTGTAAGCAAACAACAGACGTGGCAAATATTTGTCCCATTCCCTCTTAAACTGGTCTGCAAATACCCGTAGCATTGTCTTGAGTGTAGAGTTTAACCTCTCAACAAGACCATTAGTCTGGGGTTGGTAGGGGGTGATCTTTAGGTACTTCACCCCACAGTATGCCACACAGACAAGTCATCAGGTCTGACATGAACTTGGCACCTCTGTCAGTCAGTATTTCGTTTGGGAAACCTACCCTGCTGAAAATCTCTAATAAAGTATTTGCCACCTTTTCTGCCTCAGTGAAAGACAAAGCTACTGTTTCACTGTATCTGGTAGCACAATCTACTACCACTAGGATATACTTTATCACTGTGGAACTTGAGGAACTCAGAGGCCCTACAATATCCATAGCTACCCTCTGAAATGGCTCCTCAATCACAGGCAAAGGCATCAAAGGAGCATTCACCTTGTCTCCTTCTTTGCCTACCTTTTGGCACTGCTCACAGGTCCTACAGTACCCTGTTACATCTCTGGAAATCCCAGGCCAATAGAAGTTCTGCATAATACGTCTCTCTCTACATGTTATGCCCAGATAACCTGCAAAGGGAATATCATGGGCTATGGCTAGAAGTGCCAGATGGTAGGATGGTAGACTCTAGGCACTACCAACTGCTGTATTCTTTCACCCTCTAGCCTTCCTTCAGGAGTCCACACTCTATGCAGTGACTCTTTGTCCCAGCATACAGATTTTTCCTTCCCTTGAGAATCAGGTGCCTTACTATCTAAAGGCCTTGTAATGTAGGGTCTGAGAGCTGAGCCTGTCTCAGCTCTCTCTTTGTAACTCTTCCCAGCTCCCTATCCCCAGGAAATCTGGCATACTCTGACAGCAGTGCCTCACTGTCAGCTTGGGTACTACTACTCATCTCTGCCCTTGCAGTCACTCTGTCCAAGGGAACGTCAGTACCCACAAGCAGCTGTGGCTCACCTTCAGTCTCACTGCTACAGGGTAGCTTCCTCCCTGAAGTAACCACCATACCAGTCCTGGCTGCAAATGTGTGGTATGTCTGGGTCTCCCCCAGGCAACCAGACCCACATGGTTGTCTCCAAGCCTGACTGTGTGCAACTGCATGCACACATCGTACTGCATTACCAGACTCATTCCCTATCAGGACATCTGCAGGGTGGTATTTTGGTATCCTTATTTTCTCAAGACAACCTACTGTTGGCATTTTGTCATTCCCACTTACTGGCTCTCCCACCTTTTGTTCCCCACCTTGCCTCAGTGGACATCTATATGATACATGGCCCCACTGGTTGCATTTAAAACATTTTACCCTAGGTTCTGGACATGTACCTGGACTAGTGGCTTCACCTGCTACTGGCAGATTCTGTTGGGGCAGTGTGGTCTGCCCATCATGTATTTCCTTAGACCCATGAGCAGCACTGTGTGTCCCTTTCCTGTGCAGTGATGCCTGCTTGCTAGGTAGAGGTCACACTTCTTCCCCAACTCATCTGCAGTACTGCATTGTCTATCAGCTAACCAAATTCTCATGTCCTCAGACAAAGTGCTAAGAGCGTGTTCCCACACCAAAAGGTTTGCCAGCCCTTCAAAAGTGGTTACCTGACATCTACTCACCCACCTATGAAAATAAGTGCTTATTTCAGCAACATATTCACACACACTTTCATCTGCCTTGCGTCTATGCTCACGAAACTTTTTCCTATAAGCTTCAGGTGTTAACTTAAAAAATTCTAGTAAACAATTCTTTACAACATTATCATTTAAACAGTCATTTTCAGACAGTTTGGAAAGAACAGTTACAATTTTAACATGGAGTAAGGTGGTCAGGAACCGTACCAAAAGCCCTTGGTCAACATTATACTTTTTACATGCCCTCTCAATATATGAATGAAACTATCAAAATTATCCCATTCTGTAAATTGTGGAAGAAATTTACTGGCCTTTGTTGCTTCTGGGGTTCGGTTACTCCCTTCTCCATTACCTCCATGACTCTGGCGAAGAGTCAACATCTCCTTTTCATGTTGCCTCTGCTTCTCCTTCTCCTCAGCTTCTAGGTGTAGCAGTTTCTCATTTTTCTCAGTCTTTAGACACCTCAGTCTCTCTCCTACCTCCGTTTCCAAATGCTTGACCTCTTGCTCAAGTCTCTTTAACTCCAGATGGATTTTTAAGTCCTCTGTGGAAATAGGTTCATAGGTTCATAGGTTGGTACTAGGCTATCGGCACTAGGGCCTATGCAAGCCTAGCCATAACTATTCCCTGGATATTTCTTCCCACAATATTTACTTCTCTGGGCCCCTGTCTAGCAGGGCAACTGACATGATCCCCGGGGTGAATTTCCTATCTCTCATCCAATCATCAAGGTTCCTTTTGAAGAGGGCCAATGAGGCGCTCTGCTTGACATGTATGGGCAGTCTATTCCAGAGTATGGGGAGTCTCTGGGTCAGGAACCTATCCCTCCAGCATGTTTTGTTCATTGTGATGACAAGGTTTAGATGCCTGGAGGATGTGGCTCTGAGGGATTGGGATTTCATTAAGTGGCGCATGTCCAACAGCTCAGGGTTTGACATGGCCTTGTATGTTAAGCAGAGATCGCCTCTGAGTAGACGATATGCCACAGAATATAGCTGGAGTTTTTTTAGACAGTCAGCATATGGCATCTGCTTTAGGCCTGTGATTCTTTTAGTGAGGTATTTCTGTGGCCTTTCCAGCTGTTGCAGATGTCTTGTGAGGTACATACCAAACAGGGCATTATACTCTATAATGGGTCTAATGAGGGAAGAGTACAGTGGGATAATGACCTCCTTTTTTCTGGATGAAAAGCCCTTAGTGATGAGGTGTGCCACATAGAAGGATTTCCTGACTGTTGTGGCGATGTGGTTATTGAAAGTGAGACCACTGTCCACCTGTGTCCCTAAGTCTCTCATCACACTTTTGATGTTTAGTGTCCTGCCACCTATGTGGTAATTCATGGGTACATGTTTTTTTTCCAAAGGGGATAACTATACATTTCTTGGCATTAAGCTTGTGCCCATAGCTCTGGCACCAGGCATATGTTTCTGTAAGGCCCTTTTGTAGAATATCCACATCATTTGGGGATTCAATAATGGCTTCCAGTTTGCAGTCATCTGAAAACTTTGTTAGCCAGAGTCCCTTAGTGTTGGCCTGTACTTCAGAGAAGTAGATGCCAAACAAGAGTGGTCCCAGGACTGAACCCTGAGGTACTCCACTTGTCACTTGTCTGGAGCTGGATTTGGAGTCAGCTACTTTTACAGTCTGGGTTCTGTCAGTAAGCCAGTTGGCAACCCATCGAGTGATGTAGGGATTTATGCCCAGCTTAGTAAGTTTATCTATGATTCCAGAGTAGGGAATGGTGTTGAAGGCCTTGGTGAGGTCCAGATAGGCTGTGTGGACCAACTTACCCTCATCCACAGCTCTGGAGAATGATTCAAAGAAGTCAATCAGATTCAGGAGACAAGATCGGCCCTTCACAAACCCAAACTGGGTGGGTCCAGTGTTTGAAGGTTGCCAATGTCTTTGTTTATAAGTTCCCTGATAATGCATTCCATGCCTTGCAGATCAGGCTTGTCAGACTGATGGGACGGTAGTTCCCGAGATCCAAGGTGGATCCTCCCTTGTGGAGCGGGATAACTGTAGCTGTGCACCACTCAGTGGGCATGAAGCCTGAGGTGAGGCTATGATTAAACATGACACTTAGGTGAGGTGCCAGTTCATTTTGTAGTTCATTTAGTACACAGCCTGGGATGTCATCTGGTCCCATGGATGCTGTATTCTTAGCTTTGGAGAGTGTGGTTTCTACCTGTGTGGCCGTGATTATTGGAATTTGGCAATCTTTTGGTATTGAGATGGGCCCTTTAGGGGTGAAAGGGGGGTAAAGTTGGCACTAAATCAATCTGCCAGGATATTGGCAATATCCTTGGGATCAGTATATTTAATGCCATTCTGTTGTAACTCAGAGCAGATCTGAGCATTGCCATTTAGATTCTTGACATAACTATAGAATGCCTTGTGGTTGTCTTTGGAATCTTTAGCAATTTTATTTTCGTAACTAGCTTATGAGGATTTTATGAGGGATCTCAGCTTCTTACTGTGGCTGGTGAAGGAGTTTTTTGCATCCTGGGATTTTCCTCTTTTTTGCAACAGTTTCTTCCTTCTGTTGTATAGTTTGTTTATAGCAGGCGACCACCAGATTGGCTTCCTTTTTTTGGAGAAGAGCATCTTGATTCTATTTGGGATGGCAGGATTCGTGCACAAGTGGATGTGCTCGTACAGTGCCTTAGTGTAGGATTCTGCAGTCGAACTCCCAGATTCCGTCTGCGTGGGTGTTGTGAAGTTTGTCACTTCTGACTTCAGTAGCTTGAAGTTGGCTTTGGAGAAGTTTTTTAAGGAGGTTTCCTTACTCGGGGGTGGGGTGGGATGTGGATGTCAAGGGTGATTTGCTTATGGTCAGAACTGACCAATGAGGGGATGACCACTAGTGTGGAGTATCTATCTCCCATGTTGGTAATGACCAGGTCTAGGATATTGGAGCCCCTGGTAGGACAAAGGGTTATTTGATCCAGGGCAGTGAAATTTATGAATTCCAAGAACCGTTGGGAAAAGGAGTTGGTACCTGAGTAGTTTTCCCAATTAATAACAGGGTAGTTGAAATCACCCAGTATTAGGGTGTATGGTTGTATCTTAATATTTTCCAGTATGTTTAGAAAGGTGTAGTGAGAATCTTGGGGCATGGTGGGGGATCTGTAGCAAGCTACAATTTGGATTGCAGTCTTACCTAGTGTTAGTTGCACCTGGAGAATTTAAGATGCCTTGTGTTGGGCAACTAGCCTGGACGTGTGAATATCCTTGGTGAAAATGGACACTCATCCATCTTTAGTGTTTCGGTCCTGGTTTTGTGGCCGAAAAGTATGGTAAGAATTGTAGCCTGGTATTGCAGGGGTGCTCTCTGGAGCCTTGAACCAGGCCTCAGTTACTGCACAGATATCGATGTTCTCCATTTTTAGGAGTGCCTCGAGAGAGTGCATTTTGAGGTTTAGATTTCTAGCATTGAGTAGCATTACTTTCAGATTTTGCATGCTTCTATCTGTTATGGTGGTGGTTTTATCCTTTGAACCTTTCCTAAAAAAGGCACTATAGGGGTGGCAATAACATTAGCCAGTAACCTGAATCCCAGGGGTGACAGGTGCAGACCATCTCTGGCAAAGCATTGTGGTTTGTCGATCATGTCTTCCCAGGCAGACAAAGACTGGATCCCCTTTGAATGACACCAGAAGCTTAGCCAATTGTTGAAGTTAGTCATTTGGTCCTTATACTGTGGTATCATTCTGGGTGAAGGCAGGATGCTACTCAGGGCTAGGGTCATACCTGCCTGGGTCACATGATCCAAGAGCTCTTCAATGTCTCTTTTCATGTAGTCCAGGGAGGTACATCTCAAGTCATTCACTCCAGCATGGACAATGACTGAGTCGTATTTGTACTTGTTGTGGAGTGACTTGAGTGCATGCATTATGTGGCGGATCCTGGCACCCAACAGGCAGCTGACTGTAATTTTCTCTTTGTTCAGTCTGGTGAGTGGGACATCAGTGTGCCTGACTATAGAGTCACCTATGACTAAAGTGTTGGGTACATTGTCTTGCCTTAGGGGCTTTTGTTGGGTGGCACACTGGTGTTGTGAGCTATGTGTCACTTTGGTTGTGACTGGTGTCTGTTTGCGTTTCGGCTTCGGAGGTCCTTGTTGCTTGGGCAGGTTAATGTTAAGGGCCTCTGCATATGTGGGTTTAGTGTTGCTATGTGTGGGTGTTGATAGTGTGGGTTTTGAAGGGCTGTGAGTTGCTTGAGATGTGATGCAGGTGTTAACCTTCTCCTTTTGACTGTCTAGCACAATCTTGGCCGGAGAGAGCTTTGCTTCCAGTTTGGCTATGTGAGTGCATCTCTCGCAGGTTGTAGTGTTGGGTGGTAGGAGGAGATGATTGTCTGTGTACATGCGACAGTTGCCGCATTGTCCCAGTATGCCCAGATTCACCAGGTGGATTGGAGAAATCACCGGAAGCTGACCCATGGACATGCCTGTTTAGATGCTTTTTTGTAAATTTAAGAGCTGTTTTCCCTTGCCTTTGCAAGGTACTTTGCAATTATAGGCTGTTTAGTGCCTATGATTAATTTCTCCTTATTGACAAGGACAGCTGAGTGCTTGTATCTGTTTCAGGATTCCTAGTACTTTCCAGCAGGTTCTAGAGCAAGTGCTAGTCACAGGGGTTCAGATTTTAGTGCTACTACTGAGAAGCCAGCTAGTTTTAAGGGAAAATTTGAAGAGCAGACTTTCTGTCACCTGGAATAGTTTAACTGTAGCCTCGCAGCGCTGCACGATGTGAAAAATGTGCAGACAAACGCGTTTTTAAGCCAGAAAGTTGAAAGGGATAGAAATCAGCCTAAAAGGATAATAAAATTACAATTTCAGAGCTGGAAACCACTCCTCTAGTGTTAGATAGGCAGTGCAATGCTCACCAGTCCCACTGCTCACCAGTCCCACTGGTAGGCAGTAGGACTTCCCTCTACCAAAGCAAGGTCTGGATAGCTCTGAGCACAGAAAATAAAGTCCTGAGACAAGCAAAGCCTGGGATATGGACTGGCTAGAAAAGGTGGGAAACTAGCAAACAAAATAGTATTTTTTGTTGTTGTTGAAACAGGCTAAACAATGCAATAATACAGTAAATAAACACAGAAAAGGCTAAAACACTTGAGTGTGTAGTCCTAAACAGTAAATGCAATTAAAACTTTACAAAATTAGCAATTTAAAACTTTTTAAATGAAGCAAGGCAAGTCAGGTTTACTATCAAGAAAGGTTGAGCTGTCCATTTTCTGAGAGTTGTACATCCCCAGGGCCAGTATGATTGTCCTCCTGGTTGTTATTCTGTGATGCAGCTGAGATTAAAACTGCAATCATGTCTGCTTTAGTCAAGTTGGCATCCACCAGTCCTTTAGCCTGACACATCTCAGCCAACTGGCTTCTTGTCAGCTCGACATTCTCCTCTGCTGACATGCTTGCCTGCACTCCCTGACTAACTAAGCTAACAAAAAAAATAAAACAATTGTGATATGAACTCTGAATGTTCACTGCATGGCTGATTAAGAGTACAAACACCTTCAGTGATCACTGAATTCAGTAACCTACCACTGCCACCAATTAATATGTGACACCCCTGCACTGGCCCAGTAATCAAGGAGCCTCAATCCTCACCACTAACACCAGTAAGGGACATGCACATTGGGAGGATGACAAGTACACAGAAAATAAAGTACAATTTCCCTTAAGAGCACACAGAGATCGCAATCAGTCTGGAGCTGATTTCTCCCTCTCTTCCCAGATCCCCAATAAGACTCCTCACTGGCACAGCTATAGGATTAAGATCTCAACCGAGTGGTCAAGCCAAAACCTCCAGCACCCTCTATGTCCAACCAGTGCTTCATCTCCCTGCCCAGTTAGCTGACACACATAAACACACATACACACACAGACACACACACACACACACACACACACACACACACACACACACACACACACACACACACACACACACACACACACACACAAACACTTTGAGACTTGATTCATATACAAACCCACAGACACTCCTGGGGAAGATTGTCAAAGGTTTACTAGTTATGCCCCCTTCTGCCCAGACTATAAGGTAGTGCCAGCTGCCACCAACCACTACTTATCAGCTACTATAAGGTCATGCCCAAAGGGTGATCAATTCTACTGTGTAATGTTACTGTTATCCAAATGGTAACTGTGACCAAGACTAAGGCTATTTAGGAGTGGTCTATACAGTGTCAACAAATACATATGCAAGTACTCTAAGAGCTTAAATATCTCTAAACAAACTAGCCACAAATAAAAGGTTTAAATCTATTTAATAATAAATAATAAAAGAACAAGACAATACTTAATAATGCAATATAGTGACAACAGAGATCAGAATCAAAGGAAATATTTTAAAACAACATTGCAGGACCATCTTACATAAATACAGAGAACATATAAACTAATCTTACTATATTCCTATCTATATCTAAGAGAGAGATACTATGATCTAGGTCTTACTTACAGAGCAAAGCAAATGCAGATGAGAAGTGCTGAAGATGGATGTTTCAGGTTGAAACACAAGATACAAATTGCACAAACTCACTCTCTGAAATAGTTCTTAAATTACTATGAAACATTACTGCTGGGTTATCTTAGATTAAATCATTATTTGTCACCTCTGCCTTCAGTTCCCTGGCTAACAGAATCTTAAACATGTAGCACATCTGTGTCTTAAATACTTATCTCACAGAAGTTTGCCTAGAACTGGAACAGTTAAGCACTTTTATATTTGAAACCTGTAATTATTTCTGTTTCTAAACAATAAAAGAACTTCTAACTGTAGACATTCTGTCTCCTAGCCGAGATGAACACCATCATAAAACGTGTTGCTTTTCTTGAGGGTTTGCAAGTCTTCTCAGGATTTACCTCACTGTTGAAATAGCTGACATACCCTCACCTTGGTCTATTACCCTTCCAAATACTAAATATGCTGCTGGACATGTGCAGTGTGAACTGATCAGGGTTTAAGTAGAAAATCCTGTCTAAGGGAGTAACGTGACAGCACCCCTCTTGTTGTTTGACCCTCACCACTGATAGGAATGAATGAGCTGTAGGACTTGTACTTCAAAGTAAAATAAATGGCCCAGTTGGGTCATACCTATCAACTGTTCAGATTTTTACCTTAAATTTTTGGTCTGTTCCTCATACATTTTGTGGGTTTTGGGCAAATCATTAATGACAGATGTCATTAAATAATAACATACATTTAAGTTTCAGACTTCATAGCCTTCAGAAAAATACATGCTAATACAAAACTTATTATTACAACAGCTTTATTAGTTTATAAGAACAATATTTAAGATTTATCCCTGACTTGGGGGTTTGTCCCCCACCTCCCATTATTTTTGGTGTTGTCCAGATTTCTTACACTTAGAGGTTGAGAGATATGAGCTGAGTAGATGGATGATTTCATGTTGGTTACTGGGTGTCGGAATGGGGGAAAAAATAATTTTTCTTTTCTTAGTTATAGCCAAGATTAAGTCACATTATTAGATAGAAAGAAATCCAAATGGCCAGCTGAACCAGGAAAGTTTATTGCTATTTCTCTAAGTCATGGAATAACCTCTTAGTAATAGAAAATCATATGCCTGCCTGCTCATCAGGTTTGTGAGAAAATGCTTATAAAATGGCTCTACACACAGAATTCTTCCATACTTCTTCTAGGGTTTTACCCAGTGAATATTGTATGTGATCTTATCAAGCCAAGAACAGAATGAACCTATCTCCTATATGTCACATATAGGAAAATTAGATGACATATATGAAGCATGTAATGCCTACTGCCAATATTTTTCATGTCTGCACTGCTAAGAACAAGTTTATTAGTAAAATGAAACTATTTTAAACATCACGTATTCTCTGAACTAGCAGTAAGCAGATAAATTACCCTAATGTTCAACTGAAGTTGGAATTGAGCTCATCATTTCTGTACCTTCCTTATGAGATATTATACTTTTTGTAAATGGCTAATGTATTTTATTTATTTTTTTATTTTATTTTACATTTGTTGATCAGGATAGTCCGACTGGATACATGTCTATTTTCAGCCGAGGCCCGGGGAGAAAAGCTCCAATCACAACATGCAGAAGAATACAGGAAAAAATACAGGAAAAGTAAAGAATATAATATAATACATGTTTAAAGAAAATTACAGGCAAAAACCATGATATAATGCATGTTACAAACAGTATGCAGACTCTGTATAGTCAAGCAAGTTATACAATCAGACATTATCAGACTTATAAGTATCTAGACTAATAATTATGGCTCAGCTTGCATGTAGCAAAAAGTAGTTTGGCAAAATTATGAAAAAAGAAGCTAGTCAGGATTAGAGCAAGGGCAAAGCCAGTGAGTAATAAAATGTTGTCTGAGACTTTTTTTTAAATTGAGTTATTGATGGTGCTAGAGTAAGGTTGGTAGGGAGGGAGTCCCAAGTTTTGCCAATAGGGAGTCCCCCGATGAGTTGCTGGTTTTAAATGTTTGGACCAGTAATCTGTTAGATGATTGAAGTGGTCTGAGGTTACTATAGGGCCAATGATGTTTTTAAGTGCAGGTGTGTTTTCAGGTTGATTGAGTACTTTATATACAACTATAAGTTGGTTGTATTGAAGTAGGCTCAGTAATTCAAGCCACCCTAGCAGATTTAGGTTATGACAGTGGTGTGTCCTAAATGCTGTGCCTGTGGCAAATCTAGCAATGTGGTTATAACAGCTTGAGAGCTTGTTAAGGTCAGATTTTTTCAGATTGGTGAATAGATGGGTGGCATAGAGAAAGGTAGAGACTAGGTGGGAACGAGCAATAGCGGGTCTAGCAAGTGAAGTAAGAAAAAGTTTAATTTTGTATAGGGAGCCAAGTTTTTTACTGATGGTTTTGATAGTTTGGCTCACATGCATATCAAATTTAAGGGTATTATCTATTATGATGCCTAGGAGTTTAGTTTGGGCTTCTGGGGCGATAATAGTGCCATTATTAGATTTAATGGTAAAAGATAGTGGTGAGGACCTGCGAGTGGGGGAAAAAAGTAGCAGCTTTGCTTTGTTATGGTTTAATATCAGATGATGATTAGAGAGCCAGTTTTCCACAGTATTAAATGTATTCTGCAACAGTGTTAATACTTCTGCCTGGGAAGTTTCAGAGCAGATTTAAGTTGAGTCATCTGCATACTGAATCCAGGTTGCTTCTGGGAGGACAGCATGGAGGTTATTAATAAAGATAGAGGAAAGAAGGGGTCCTAGAACAGATCCCTGTCGGACTCCTAGGGTGATGGGTAGAAGGGAGGACAGTCTGTCCTGCCAAAGGACAGCCTGTTCTCTAACACAGAGGTAGGATTGAAACCATTGGAGAGCATGGTTATCTAACGAGAAGGCCTTCAGAGTATGTATGAGTTTTTTATGGTTAACCATATCGATGGCCTTGGAGAGATCAAGGAAGAAGGCTGAGGATAGTTTATTATTATTTTGGTAATGGTTTATGATATTACAGAAAGAGAGTAGGGCTGAGGTAGTACTATGGAATGGCCTAAAGCCATGCTGGGAGCTAGCCAGCAGGCTGTTCTGGGTAAGATAGTGCAGGAGTTGTTTATGGATGCACTTCTCCATAATTTTAGCCAGTGGTGACAGAATAGTTATGAGTCTGAAGTTTGAGAGTTCAATGGAGCTTCCTCCTGTATGGAGTGCTATAACATGGGATATTTTCCATATGGAGGGGATGCTAGCATCAGATATGGTTCTATTGATTAAGATGGAGATAGGGTATGCTATGGCATCTGCGGCTTTTTGTAGGTACTCTGCAGGGAGGAGATCAGCGGATAGGGTGGTTGGCTTTAATGTGTTAATTAGGGCATGGATAAGTGATATAGGTACTGGTTGAAAGCAAAAGGAGAGTTGGATACTGGGTATGGCTGCAGTTGAGCTGGAGCAACTAGGAGGTAGTTGACTAGCTAGGGACTAGATAGTCTCTGTAAAGAAACTATTAAAGGTATTGACAACTTCCTCTGGGGTTTTATGGTTGGATGATAATGGGGTTGGAGTGATAGTATGACCTGGGAGAAGGAGTTTGTTTATTCCTGCCTAGAATTTTTGAGGTTTGTTATGATGTTTTTGTTAAAGATGGCAGTAAAATTGTTTTGTTTAACATAATAGATTTATTTGTATTATTCCTTAATTGCCGATATCTTAGTTGATCTAGTGGGGCGTTTGTGGCACGCCAAGTGGCCCATGCCTTGTTTCTAAGTGTGATTTTTGATTTGATATGTTTTGAAAGCCATGGTGCAATTTTTGCTTTAGTTCTAATAGAATGAGCAGGAGCGTGAAAGTTCATGATGGCAGAGAAGTTAGTATTAAAGTATGCTACAGCTTCATCTAATGGTAATTGTTTTAGGACTGGCCATTTGTGTAGTTTGAGTTCATTTTGGAAATTAGTGATGCTAAAGTTCCTGTTATTTCTTTTTGTTTTGTAGATGGGCTGGTGAGAGTTATCAGCCTTGTCCTTAATTATGTAGGTAAGAAAGTGGTCACTTTGGTCCTCAGGGAGAGTCTCTGACTTATACATGTGGGAATAGTTATTGATAAGTATCCAATCTAAGATGCTTTCTTTGTTATTGGGTTTGCAAATCCGGGTGGAAGAGGATATGATCTGTGTAAACCCATGAAGGTTTACATGTGTTGTAGGAGATTCCAAGGAACAAGTGTTCCAGTCGATATTGAATTCTCCAAGAACAATGATTTTTGGGGATAGGTACGAGATAACCAATGGAGGATGTCTTCTAGTGGGTTAGTGTTATTACCTGGGGGAATATAGCCACAGATTATGTTTATACATTTATTTTGTTAATTTGCAGTTTGGATATAAACATTTCCACATTATTAACCTTGGATGGTTGTAAGGAGTCCTTGGTAACATTTAGTGTAGTTTTATAAGGTATGGCTACCCTACCACCTCTTCTAGTAGGACGGTCTAGTCTCAGAATATTGTACCCTGGTGGTAAAACCTCATTGTCCATAGTTGCTGGTTTTAGCCAAGTTTCTCTCAGACATAATATGTCGGGGGAATAAATTGCCAATAGGGCATGCGGGTGATGGACCTTATTATTTATGCTTCTAAAATTTAATTGGCAGACCAGGAATGAATTAGGGGATCTGTTTGGAGAAATAATGTTAGGGGAATTAGTGGTTTGGGAGCTAAAGGTAGCAGGAGAGGATGGGTCGGGGTTAGGGTGGATGTCTCCATTCATAGTGAGGTTATGCTGTAAATTAACTATAAGTTTAAGGATTTTGATTATAAGCTTTTGATAGTGTTTAGTCTTGGGGCTGATATATCGGGATCTAATAGGTTGCTAGTTTTTAGGGGTTAAGGATTTAGTTGTGAGGGGAAAGGAGAAGTTTTCCATTTTTGATACTACTGGGGTGGTAGTTTGGGTCTTTGGGAAGTAGAATCCTAGGAAATATTGATTTTCATAGATACTGAGGAGATATGAAATGAACAGTAAAGGTGAGAGAAAGAGTACTAGTTTTGGTTTTGGTGATAACATTGTAAATAGCTGAGACATTTTAGTGGTAAAATATTTATGTAAGAATAAATTAGGAGGAATAGGAAGTTTGCAGCAGGTAAGGGGAGTGCTATTAATTGTGTGGTTATAGTTGATATGAAGAAAAAGAGGGGGACTGGCTACCTTAATATAAATTTAGCAGTACTGGGGGCAGTTGGGATATGAGGGCAGGGTGGGGTAAACAACAAACAGAAGTATACTAGATGAACAAAGATCAAGTTAGCACAAAATAATAACCAGCAGGTAAAAACAATCTCAACCACCATGGCTGACATGTATAAAACTTTAATAGAAAAACAATAAAAAACAAAAAGTAAGCGCTTTCACATCTGGGGCTTTTTCTTCAGACCATAATACTCCATACAAACTGTAGCACTGTTAAAAGTACAAGTTACCCAATCAGAAAAAAACAGTCAGGTCACATGGCTACTCAGGAAGTGGTAGGGTAAAACCATTCATAAGACCATTCTAAAAAAATATAAAATCAGTGCCTTAAAAAAAAAAGGAAATTTAAAACAATAGTTCTACTCATTGCTTTAAATTTATTGTTTTAGCGTACATTGAACATACCATTTGAGGAGGTAATATCAGAAACATTACTAAATGTGCTGAACTTAGGTGGATTATTTTGTTAAAAGCAGATTGGTGGTTAAGATAGCTTTTACCTGTTGGAGTGATGTATCTATATATATATATATATATATATATATATATATATATATATATATATAGATAGATAGATAATACATATATATATATATATATATATATATATATATATATATATAAAATATATATGTATATACATATTTATGTATACCACTTAAGTAAGCTAATTTCCCCAGAGAATAAGTATTTAACATATAAATCTATTTTCTTAGACACTTTTGAAATATCTTTCAGCAGTTTTTCAATCTTCTTATTTCTTCAGCAGTTCACTACACTATTCTACTATTACCTGATATCTTTTAACTCTTACACCAGAAGGTTGTGAATTGTAGTCAATGTTTTTACTATTACCAATGAAAGGTGAAAAGAGAGAGGAGGTTATACTAGAGCAGACAGTTTTCAGCTTCTAAAGCAAAATGAAGTTCAGTATGTTGAGCCCTGTTGTTCATTTTCATCTTCTACAGAATGTTGCCAGGCATCTTGGATGCATATTATACTTATCTCAGTATCCTAGTTTACAGTGCCCGCAACATTTCCTGAAATTCCAAGTAGAAACACCACTGCCAATTCACTTCCTTGATGTTTGACTTTCCTACTACATGCATGATGTTTTCCAATGTTTATTGCCAGGTTTTAAACTCCTTAGTGCTTCAAAGAGTTCATATTCATTGTTACTAGGATGGCTGTTTAATTGAAATACAAACTTTCAATATTTTACAGCCTGTGGATTTCTTTAAATTGAAATAAATCAGATACATTCTCTTTTACGTTAAAAAGGTTCCCAGAAGTTCTTCAAAAAGCAAAGACCTGAACTGTTTCTTTCCTTGGGACAAAATCAAAGTGGTGATAGAATTATCTTCTCTTATTTCTCAAAACAAGAAAAAAGAAGGCCCTTACTAAAAGCCCTGCATTGCATGACCTTTTTTATCCTTGTGGTGTTCACTGAAAGGCTTTATATGAGAAAACTGCAGTGATATTTGTAAAGGAAAAGAATGCCAGTAATGAAAAAATGGCTGGTCACCTTATTCAGGGCTGACAGGGATGGTATCTATGTCTAAAGTACATTTTCCGTATTAGAGTTCCTGCTGGAGAAGGAGACTACACCGAATATCTTGCTTCAAGGGGGTAAAGTCTTCTCAGGATTTACCTCACTGTTGAAATAGCTGACATACTCTCACCTTGGTCTATTACCCTTCCAAATACTGAATATGCTGCTGGACATGTGCAGGGTGAACTGACCAGGGTTTAAGTACAAAATCCTGTCTAAGGCAGTAACATGACAGTACCCCTCTTGTTGTTTGACCCTCACCACTGATAGGAATGAATGAGCTGTAGGACTTGTACTTCAAAGTAAAATAAATGGCCCAGTTAGATCATGCCTCTCAACTGTTCAGATTTTTACCTTAAATTTTTGGTCTTTTCCTCATAAACTTTGTGGGTTTTGGGCAAATCATTAATCATAGATGTCATTAAATAATAACATACATTTAAGTTTCAGACTTCATATCCTTCAGAAAATACATGCTAATACAAAACGTATTATTACAGCAGCTTTATGAGTTTATAAGAGCAATATTTAAGATTTGTGTCTGATTTGGGGGGTTGTCCCCCTCCCCCCATTATTTTTGGCATTGTCAAGATTTCTTACACTTAGAGGTTGAGAGATATGAGCTGAGTGGATGGATGAATTCATGTTGGTTACTGGGTGTCAGAATGGGGGAAAAAATAATTTTTCTTTTCTTAGTTATAGCCACGATTAAGTCACGTTATTAGATAGAAAGAAATCCAAATGGCCAGCTGAACTAGGAAAGTTTATTGCTATTTCTCTAAGTCATGGAATAACCTCTTAGTAATAGAAAATCATATGCCTGCCTGCTCATCAGGTTTGTGAGAAAATCCTTATAAAATGGCTCTACACACATAATTATTCCATATTTCTTCTAGGGTTTTACCAGTGAATATTGTATACAATCTATCAAGCCAAAAACAGAATAAACCTATCTCCTATATGTCGCATATGGGAATATGAGATGACAAATATGAAGCATGTAATGCCCACTGCCGATATTCTTCATGTCTGTGCTGCTAAGAACAAGTTTATTAGTAAAATGAAACTATTTAACATCAAGTATTCTCTGAACTAGCAGTAAGGCAGATAAACGGCCCTAATATTCAACTGAAGTTGGAATAGAGCTCATCATTTCAGTACCTTCCTTATGAGTTATTATACTCTTTTAAAAAGGCTAACATTTATTTTATTTACTTTTTATTTTACTTTACATTTGTTGATCAGGATAGTCCAACTGGATACATGTCCATTTTCAGTGGAGGCCCGGAGAGAAAAGCTCCAATCACAACATGCAGAAGAATACAGGAAAAAATACAGGAAAAGGAAAGAATATAATACAATACATTTTTAAAGAAAAGTGCAGGCAAAAACCATGATATAATACATGTTACAAGCAGTATGCAGACTCTGTATAGTCAAGCAAGTTATACAATCAGACATTATCAAACTTGTAAGTATCTAGACTAATAATTATGGCTCAGCTTGCATGTAGCAAAAAGTACTGTTTGGCAAAAGTATGAAAAAGAAGTTGTCAGGATTAGAGCAATGGCAAAGCCAGTGAGTAATAAAATGTTGTCTAAGACTTTTTTTGAATTGAGTTAATGATGGTGCTAGAGTAAGGTCGGCAGGGAGGGAATCCCAGGTTTTGCCATCAGAGTTGGTAAACAGGGAGTCGCCCGCTGAGTTGTTGGTTTTGAATGTTTGGATCAGTAGTCTGTTAGATGATTGAAGTGGTCTGAGGTTACTATACTGGCTATGACGTTTTTAAGTACAGCTGTGTTTTCAGGTTGATTGAGTACTTTATATGCAACTATAAGTTGGTTGTATTGAAGTAGGCTCAGTAATTCAAATCACCCTTGCAGATTTAGGTTATGATAGTGGTGTGTCCTAAATGCTGTGCCTGTGGCAAATCTAGCAATGTGGTTATAACAGCTTGAGACTTGGTTAAGGTCATATTCATTCAGATTGGTGAATAGAGGGGAGGCACAGGGAAGGGTAGAGAGTAGGTGGGAATGAGCAATAGCAGGTCTAGCAAGTAAAGTAAGAGAAAGTTTAATTTTGTATAGGGAGCCAAGTTTTTATTGATGGTTTTGATAGTTTGGCTCACATGCATATCAGATTTAAGGTTATCACCTACTATGATGCCTAGGTGTTTAGTTTGGGCTTCTTGGGAGATAATAGTGCCATTATTAGATTTAATGGTAAAGAATAGTGGTGAGGACCTGTGAGTGGGGAAAAAAGTAGCAGCTTTGTTTTGTTAGGGCTTAATATCAGATGATGATTAGAGAGCCAATTTTCCACAGTATTAAATGCATTCTGGGACAGTGTTACTAGTTCTGCCTGGAAGTGGCAGAGCAGGTTAAAGTGGAGTCACCTGCTTATTGAATGCAGGTTGCTTCTGGGAGGACAACATGGAGGTCATTAATAAAGATAGAGAAAAGAAGGGGTCCTAGAACAGATGCCCGGGGGACTCCTAGGGTGATGGATAGAAGGGAGGATAGTCTTTCCTGCCAAAGGATGGCCTGTTGTCTACCACAGAGGTAGGACTGAAACCACTGGAGAGCATGGTTATCTAAGGAGAAAGCCTTCAGAGTATGTATGAGTTTTTGGTGGTTAACCATATCAAAGCCCTTGGAGAGATCAAGGAAGAAGGCTGAGGATAGTTTATTATTATTTCGGTAATGGTTTATGAAATTAGAGAAGGAGAGTAGGGCTGAGATAGTACAATGGAATGGCCTTAAGCTGTGCTGGGAGGTAGCCAACAGGATGTTCTGGGTAAGATAGTGCAGGAATTGTTTATGGATGCACTTCTCCATAATTTTAGCTAATGGTGACAGAATAGCAATAGGTCTGAAGTTTGAGAGTTCAACGGAGCTACCTCCTTTATGGAGTGCTATAACATGGGATATTTTCCATATGGAGGGGATGCTAGCATCAGATATGGTTCTATTTATTAAGATGGAGATGGGGTACGCTTTGGCATCTGTGGCTTTTTCTAGGTACTCTGCAGGGAGGAGATCAGCAGATAGGGTGGTTGGCTTTAATTTGTTAATTAGGGCACGGATAAGTGATATAGGTACTGGTTGAAAGGTAAAGGAGAGTTGGATACTGGGTATGGTGGCAGTTGAGCTGGAGCAACTAGGAGGTAGTTGACTAGCTAGGGACTGGATAGTCTCTGTAAAGAAATTATTAAAGGTGTTGACAACTTCCTCTGGGGTTTTATGGTTGGATGATGATGGAGTTGGAGTGGTAGTTTGACTTGGGTGAAGGAGCTTGTTTATTCCTGCCCAGAATATTTGAGGTTTGTTATGATGTTTTTGTTGAAGATGAAAGTAATTTTTTTTGTCTAACATAATATATTTCTTTGTATTATTCCTTAATTGCTGATATTTTAGTTGATCTAGTGGTCTTTTGTGGCATACCAAGTGGCCCATGCCTTGTTTCTAAGTGTGATTTTTGATTTGGTATCATTTGAAAGCCATGGGGCAATTTTTGCTTTAGTTCTAATAGAATGAGCAGGAGCGATTAAGTCCATGATGGCAGAGAAGTTGGTATTAAAGTATGCTACAGCTTCATCTAATGGTAATTGTTTTAGGACTGGCCAATTGTGTAGTTTGAGTTCATTTTGGAAATTAGTGATGCTAAAGTTCCTGTTATTTCTTATTGTTTTGTAGATGGGCTGGTGAGAGTTATCAGCCTTGTCCTTAATTATGTAGGTAAGAAAGTGGTCACTTTGGTCCTCAGGGAGGGTCTCTGACTTATATGTGTGGGAATGGTTATTGATAAGTATCCAGTCTAGGATGCTTTCTTTGTTATTGGGTTTGCAATTCCGGGTGGGGGAGGATATGATCTGTGTAAACCCATGAAGGTTTACATGGGTTGTAGGAGATTCCAAGGAACAAGTGTTCCAGTCGATATTGAAGACCCCAAGAACAATGGTTTCTTGGGGATAGGTACTAGATAACCAATGAAGGGTATTTACTATTGTGTTAGTGTTATTACCTGGGGGAATATAGCCACAGATTATGTTTATGCATTTTTTTTTTAATTTGCAGTTAGGATATAATAATTTCCACATTATTAACCTTGGGTGGTTGTAAGGAGTCCTTGGTAACATTCACTGTAGTTTTGTAAAGTATGGCTACCCTACCACCTCTTCAACTAGGACGGTCTACTCTCAGCATATTTTACCCTAGTGGTAATACCTCATTGTCCATAGTTGCTGGTTTTAGCCAAGTTTCTGTCAGACATAATATGTCGGGGGAATGAACTGTCAATAGGGCATGCAGGTGATGGACCTTATTATTTATGCTTCTAATATTTAAGTGGCAGACCAGGAATGAATTAGGGGATCTGTTTGGAGAAATTATGTTAGGGGAATTAGTGGTTTGGGAGGTTAAGGTAGTAGGAGAGGATGGGCCGGGGTTAGGGTGGATGTCTCCATCCATAGTGAGGTTATGCTGTAAACTAACTATAAGTTTAAGTATTTTGATTATAGGCTTTTGATAGTGTTTGGTCTTGGTGCTGATATATCTGGATCTAATAGGCTGGTAGTTTTTAGTGGTTAAGGATTTAGTTGTGAGGGGAAAGGAGAAGTTTTCTATTTTTGATACTATTGGGGTGGTAGTTTCGGTCTTTGGGAAGTAGAATCCTAGGAGATATTGATTTTCATAGATGGTGAGGAGATATGAAATGAGCAGCAAAGGTAAGAGAAAGAGTACTAGTTTTGGTTTTGGTGATAACATTGTAAATAGCTGAGACATTTTGGTGGTAAAATATTTAAGTAGGAATATATTAGGAGGATTAGGAAGTTTGCAGCAGGTAGGGGGGGTGCTATAAACTGGATGGTTATAGTTGATTTGAAGAAAAAGAGGGGGAGTGGCTATCTTA
This sequence comes from Protopterus annectens, assembly GCF_019279795.1. Classification (NCBI taxonomy): domain Eukaryota; kingdom Metazoa; phylum Chordata; order Ceratodontiformes; family Protopteridae; genus Protopterus; species Protopterus annectens. The sequence goes on from NC_056739.1 coordinate 830,326,339, forward strand.
ATATAAATTTAGCAGTACTTGGGGTTGTTGAGATATGAGGGCAGGGTGGGGTGCGGAGCGAGCCCGAGCTTAGCGAGGGTGAGTGTAGTGGGGCTTAACCAAACCACAAATTACCTAAGGCTGTGCATACAACGTAAGTACTCTAATATAACAAATGGCCTGTTTTTATTACATAAAACTGCTGAAATTATTTATGTTGGCCACTAGAGATAATTCTTCCTGTAGCAGCTGCTAGCAACATAAAACTTGAAATTTCAGTAGTGGTTTTCTGTAGTTTCTTTTTTTTTTTTGAAAAATACAAACATACCCCAAAACTTAAATGTCAAAGTATTATCTATGGTACAGCTATATAATTCTATTTTTGTAACAATTTGAATACATGCATAAATACATCATTTGTAAAAGTTAGCTGAATTTAACATTTATTAGAAATACGTCAGTCAGATATTGTCTGCATTAATCATGTTATTAGTTATTATTGCACTTACTGACCTTGTGATTTATGTGATATTGTATTTCAATACATCAGTAAAAAAACTAGAAAAGTAAAAATTTAAAGTGATTCACTCATGTTTGAATGGAGTAAGGATAAGCATATCATACAGAGAGCTATTGGTCTAACCTCTTTAATTTATTTACAAAGTGATGCAAAAGGTAACTGCACAATAAATAGTCAAGTATATTACAGAAAACATTTTTCAACAAAACAAAGATGCAACTCATTACATCATTGTCTAATAATATTTATCTTTCCTAGATCGCAAAATGCTATATTAGAAATAGATCACTAAAAATATTAGGTGGTCTAATTCCATTAAAGTTTATTATTCCATTCAGTCTAAATGTCTGCAACCAAATATAAAAGAATAGTTATTTAAACTATTCCAGTATAAGAAAAATCTAATCCCATTGTAGAAACCAACAGCTTTTGTTGGACGTCTGCCATTTACTTGGTTTTGAAGAGTTATTTTGATGGCAAATATAATTAAATAAATGGCACGTTTACATTATTTACTTAAAACTAAAGCTTTGATGAGTATCCCCCGGATTCAGCAATCCCTGCACAGTGTGCAGGACTAGTGCAGGAGCTCTAGCAGGCAATATGTCTGTTGTGCAATCCAGGAATAAGCTGTTGGGACATGCATGAGTGCTCCTGCACGGACTCAGCCCATGTATGCAAATTACCCCATTTGCAGGAGAAATCCATGCAAATGAGGTGAATTTGCGATCCAGGAAGCTGGAAGCCAGCCATGTAGGACTAGTGTAATCTGCAGAAATGTACTCTGCCAGTAACGGAGTATATTTATGCAAACTACAAAACGGAGCCATGACAGCTCCAAATAAAGAGTGGATGTTATGTAGAAAGCATGCCAATAGCCAAATATAAGGCCATTGGCATGGAAAACAATTGAAAAAAAAATCAACTTTTATTTTTTTTTAGCCGATCTCGGCTGTTTAAGCATAGGGCAGTAGCGAGCAAACGGGATCGGGTGAAAAATAAGTAGAAAAACCTAAAATAAGCATTCTAGCCAAAATCAGTATTTTGCCACTATACTCAATGGCAGGCAGAAGACAATATGGCCAGTGAATAGTGGTTGCTAAGGGCGGAGGCTCAGTGTGTGACCTGTAACTATGCATCAGCAGGCAATCCTATGCAAAAGAGTGGAATGATACTGAATCCCAGATTTCCCCTGCATGCTAGTCAGCACCCAACAGTGTAAGAGCAGGAATATCTTGGAGCAAGCCTAGGAGTTAGCTGACATCATAGGGGTGTGTGTCAGGCATACTGTAAGTGGATTGGAGCTCTGTGGCTCGGGTATGCCCTTAGCTTAGAAGAGCTAAGCAAGGGGGTGTGTCTGAGGCTGCCTAGCACTCTTTACATTGCCTAAGCGGGTGTGCGCACCACGCACCGGGTTTTAAAAGAAAAAAAAAAGTAAACCAGGAAATAGCAGCAATGTGCACATTTGAGCACTGTGTTTGTGCGGCGTGCCCCAGGGCTTAAACAGGAAGGCAATGGGAAGGAAAAACAGCAGTAGGAAGGTAATCTAGGAGAACTAGCATAGCTGGCAGGTAAAATGTATCAGAATCAGCCAATTATACAGGCAGCAGAACAGCCCAGCCCAGAACACTACTATGAACTATGTAAACACCTTTCCCTCTGGTTTTTCCCACATACTCTACACCACTGGTGTATGCAAGGGGGGAACTTTTAACAAAAAAAACAACAAAATAAAAGGGGCTGCAATAGCTATCATACAACAACATGTGGAAGAGGTTGAGGGTGGTGAGGATGTGAATGCTGTTGAACAACCCACATTGAGGAGATGGAGAAGTGTGTACAAACCCAGGGTAACCTACCAGGGGCTACATGAGCTGGAGATAGTGGAGCGCTATAGGATGGACAGGGACCTCCTACAGCAAATTATTGAGCTGTGCCGGACATGCCTCACACACAGAACTAACAGAGGGGAACCCTTCCCAGTGGATACCAAAGTATGTTTAGGCCTAAGAATACTAGCTACAGGTACCTTCCAAAGGCCAACTGGGGATATCATGGAGATCTCACAGGCATCAGCATCCAGGGTACACCACCATTTCCTGGATGCCATGTCAGCACATGCCAGTGAGTACGTATATTTCCCCAACACCGTGAGGCGTTGTCCAGCAGTATGCATCTGTTCCACCAAATAGCAGAATACCCTGAGGTAGTGGGTGCTATAGACTGCATGCACATATGCATCAAAGCACCACCCGGTGAGTGGGGTAGGGTCTATATCAACCGCAAGGGCTTCCCCTCCATCAACTGCCAGGTCATGTGCAATTCCTAGAGCATAATTATGAATGTGTGTGCTGGCTGCCCTGGAAGCTATCACGATTGCCACATCTGGCATCTGATGCAGCTGTACCAGAGATTTGCCAATGGGGACATCCCTTACGGTCACCTAGTGGGGGATGCTGGGTATGCACTGGAGCCATGGCTGATGACACCCATCAGAAATGCACACACCCGAACAAGAACTCCATAATGAGGCACACTCACAGACCATAATTATAATAGAGCATGTGTTTGGGATGCTCAAGTCACAGTTCTGGAGCCTGGACACATCCGGTGGAGCCTTGCAGTACTAATCAACTACATGAACTCAAATTGTCATAGTATGTGCCATGCTACACAATATGATCCTGCGGAAACAGCTGCAGCAGGAACAGCACAGGGCAGGGCCACACAGCCCCCCACCATTGCCAAGGCCTGCACAGGCACAGAGTGACTCAGAGGAGGAACAACCTGAGCCTGCCCCAGTAGGCAGAAGGAGGCATGTCCAGTATGCCCTGGCCTTGGCAAAGAGGCAGCACATAGCACATACACTGACACAGGAGGGACCCAGGGAATGACACCTCTCTCTGACTCGCACATACAGTAAAAGGGATGCCAAACATGACACTACCTGTGCTCAACCATGTGTAGGGAGTGTACTGTGTGCATCCGACATAGCCTTTCAGCACCACCCTCAATACTGGCACACCCACAAGGTAAGTCACTTAACTTACCAATTGCCGAATGTAGTAGTATGTCTTGTTACCTGTATCTATGGTATGGATGTGAGCATGCAAGGGAATCGGATGGCTGAATGGGATGCCAGCAGATAGTAGACACCTATAGTAGCAGCATGAGATTTGTAACAAATACGGGTGTCACCATAGTAGCCAGTACTACGCATGGTGACAAAACCAACTACAGGAAATGTGCTGGGCCACATGTGTGTCCATATGACACACACATGCGAGTCAGGGAGGTTCACATACCCAACAACAGTCATTCCAGCAGGACAGGTGTAGACAAACACAATCAAAGGCTGTGCTAAGGCCACTGAATGATGCCTATGGGTAAGCCCCCCCAGGCCTACACAGATAGACTACATCAGGTCAGGCAGCGGGATGTTAATTCTGAAGGGTAGGAAGTCAGAAACTAATATATAGGTCAATCAAACATAAGATCTGTAGTATACTGACATGCCTCTAGTCAGCATGATAAGTTAGGAAACAGAATAAAATGGAGTACCTGACATGCCAGTACAGTCATAGCAATTGTGTACAATTGTCAGGTGTGCCCTTCCCAATCCTGTGTAGCAATGTAGAAACAGCCAGGTGTGCCCCTGCAATCCTATGTAGAAATGTAGTAACAGTCAGGTGTGCCCCCCAATCCTATGTAGACATGTAGTAACAGTCAGGTGTGCCCCCAATCCTATGTCGACATGTAGTAATAGTCAGGTGTGCCCCCCATATCCTATGTAGACAGTAGTAACAGTCAGGTGTGCCCCCAATCCTATGTAGAAATATAGAAACAGTCAGGTGTGCCCCCCAATCCTATGTAGACATGTATTAACAGTCAGGTGTGCCCCCAACCCTACTTAGACATGTAGTAACAGTCAGGTGAGCCCCCCAATCCTATTTGGAAATGTAGTAACAGTCAGGTGTGCCCTCCCAATCCTGTGTAGCAATGTAGAAACAGTCAGGTGTGCCGCCCCCAGTCCTATGTAGAAATATAGTAACCTGTATGTGTAGGTATAATACCAGTGGAGCACAGATGCCCAGAGGTGGCCAAGTTAGCAGGATAGATTGTAGCATTTGTACAATATGCAGGTGTGTGTGTGTTAGGTTGGTGTGTTTCATATTGTGTGAGAGTGGTCAGTATGTATGAGGTATGACCTGGTGGCCATTGCCCACTACTGCTGATGACAGGGCCAACTCCTCACAACTGCAGTGCCAAAGACAATTCCCTCCAGTATAACACATGCTAGCAGTAAGCCATTGTAAATGTATGGTTGTAATTTGTGTCACCATCTGAAAGATTGACATGGCATGGCTGTTGGGCTAGACATACAAGCAGTACACAGGGGAAAGTAACCCAGACATACAGTATATACTGTGTAACTGTGAAATGGACACACCCTTGGAATTGTACATACAGGTATGCATCACATTATCTGGGCCTGTAATAAGGAATACCGGTGTCATCAGCCCAAACACTTGCGGGTCACAAAGGTGATAGGACTGATGTATTGGGAAACAGCTAATGTACCTGCACATGCCAGCATAACTGGAATGCCCCATGCATATCTGTGCATCAGATGCGAGTAGTGTCCATAGCACATATGCACCCAGCTCACCCAAACACCACCCACAGGTACCTCTCTGGTCTCATCCCTGCTGTTGGGAATGGGTACAATATGACCCCACTGTATATGGCAATAGCGAAAGAATGCAGCATGCAGTGCAGGTGTCCCATGCAGGTGTGTCCCTAGCTGTAGGTAGCATCCTGCCATCATCCACACCATCTGATCAATACTGATAGAAAGTATTGGCATGAACACCTAGCACACCTACCCTGTCACCCCAGGGGAATATACTGTATGGTGGTCTGGGACTGTAGGACTGACAGAATGCAATGGCCTGCCACAGCTGGCCTGCAACACCACCAAATGGCCTACAGGCCTCTGCCAAAGGCCTGTGTCTCACACATACTGCCAATGCATGTTATGTCATGGACACCCAAATAACAACATAACACACTCCACATAAGCCATATGCAAGGCCATGTGGACAAACCACAGTGTGATGAGATGATAACCTTAGGGAAAGTATCAGAGAATGTATGCATAATGTATGGAAGAGGATAGAATAATAGAGGGGGGTGGGAGCATGGGCAGCATGGAATGTGCAATGTCCGACACACAGCCGTCTGCACACACTATCCCTGGCTGCAAACACATAAATGGGTGGCTACAAATCTGCCCGTACACCACAATAGGGGTAATGTCCTGACTTATGGCCCCTGCCTCTGGGTAACCTGTGTGAATCTGTATGGCTGTGAGGTATTGCCACAGCAAGATAAGGCCATACTGTCATGTCAATGGATGTACAAGTATGGGATTCTCTGTCAGCACTGTACCAAAGTGCTGAACTGGATACACAAACCCAGCAGCAAATGTCTGCAGCTCCCCCACCAGAATGGCTTAACTTTCCATGAATATATAGGCATTTACCCACAATACCAGACACAGCTGCATTCACCCTTGTTCCCCAGGATATCACTGTGAGCAAGAATGACCACCTGACAGTACTTGAGGTCATAAAACATCACAGTGTATAACAGTACACATGTCTGAATATCTCTAACACCAGTGCCATGTAGCAGAAGCAGCACAGACACAATCACCTACAGTACACACTATCCCTTACACAGTTTGACCCCAAATTGCCAAATGATCTACAGATACCCTGCAGGAACAGTTTTCTACCTGTAAGTGTACAACACAACGGTCTGCACTGGAGTACAAACTACCTGGAATGGATCCACACATTCAATACAGAAGAGCATACTGGATATGCTCACACACTTAGAGAAATGAAGGTAATGTCTGACAACAACATACTGAAAGGTCATACTGGGCATGCTCACATACATTAACAAATGAAGGCCATGTCTGCAAACAACAGTGGACCATACATATTTGACAGTTGCAGATGTTAGTGCATACACTCCTCAGTATGCTCCAGTCATGCTTTGCACACACATTGGATAGGAATACAGACATATATCCAAGGACAACACACTACAATATGCCAAAAGTAGACATACACAGATGTGTGGAAGAGAGTGACTGTGACAAAGAACCATCCATCATGAAGCCTGTCCCACCCAGCACACAGCCAAATGGTTACAACCACATAATGTGTAGAATTGTCACTCACTGTAGAAATTAGCCACTGGTATCCATCAGCATTACAGACTATGTGGTGCAAGTGCTAGCTGTGCAACATGACTGTACAAGGCAGTAGTCATCTAGCAGCTGTATACATGTACCTGCGGAATATAACCCTGCGTGTGCCTGCATGTGGTGTGTCAACCTCTAGATGAATGGGTTATGGTCCATGCACACACACACTGCCCTCCCCATAACCCTACTATGACAAGCCTGCTGATGTCATCCACTTTGGAATACACCTTTGGGAATGAAGTAGCCCAGTAATCTCTATGGTGTGTCCTAAAACTGAGTAATGCTATAGTGTGATAAACTAGCTAGGTAGAAGTTCTAATCCCAGACATGGCAACTGTGTGTGTTTGTGTGTATGTGTCTCTGTCTGTGTAGGTAGCAATGCTTTTTAGGCTAATCACACTCACTAATGCCCTACTTTGGTAAGGCTGCTGATGTCATTCACGGTGAAATACACCTTTGGGAAAGGTGTAACCCAGTAATCTCTGTACCGTATCTTATAACTGCACAATGCAGTAGTGTGATAAACTAGTTAAGTAGGAATTCTAATCCCAGACATGACAACTGTGTGTCTCTATCTGTGTAGGGAGAAATTATTTTTAGGCTAGTCACACTCACTACAATTCAAATGCCCTACTTTGGCAAGGCTGCTTAGGTCATTCACTGTGAAATACACCTCTGGGAAAGGTGCAGCCCAGTAATCTCTGTGGTGTGTCCTATGACAGTGTAATGCCACAGTGTGATGTAATACTTTGGTAGGGGTTCTAGTCATACACATGGCAAGTGCAGATGTGTGTGTGTCTGTCTCTGTCTGTGTAGGGATCAATGTTTTTAGGCTAGTCACACTCACTACAATTCAAATGCTCTACTTTGGCAAGGCTGCTGATGTCATTCACTGTGGAATACACCTTTGGGAAAGGGGTAGCCCAGTAATCTCTGTGGTGTGTCCTATAACTGTGTAATGCTATAGTGTAATAAACTAGTTGGGTAGGAGTTTTAACCTCAGACATGGCAAGTGTGTGTGTGTGTGTGTGTGTGTGTGTGTGTGTGTGTGTGTGTGTGTGTGTGTGTGTGTGTGTGTGTGTGTGTGTGTGTGTGTGTGTGTGTGTGTGTGTGTAAGGAGCAATGTGTTCTAGGCTAGTCACACACACTACAATTCAAATGCTCCACTTTAGCAAGGCTGCTGATGTCATTCACAATGAATTACACCTTTGGGAAAGATGTAGCCTAGTAATCTCTGTGGTGCATCCTATAACAGTGTAAGGCTGTAGTGTGATATAGTACTTTGGTAGGGGTTCTAGTCCCACACATAGCAAGTGTGGATATTTGTGTGTGTGTGTTTCTGTCTGTGTAGGGAGCAATTATTTTTACGCTAGTCACACTCACTACTAAACTATTTATGTAGGAGTTCTAATCCCAGACATGGCAACTGTGTGTGTGTTTCTGTCTGTGTAGGGAGCAATGCTTTTTAGGCTAGTTACATACACACTACAATTCAAATGCCCTACTTTGGCAAGGCTGCTGATGTCATTCACTGTGAAATACACCTTTGGGAAAGATGTAGCCCAATAATCTCTGTGGTGCTTCCTCTAACAGCATAATGCCCTAGTGTGATATAGTACTTTGGTAGGGGTTCTAATCCCACACATGGCAAGTGTGGATGTTTATGTGTCTCTGTGTAGAGCAATGCTTTTTAGGCTAGTCACACTCACTACAATTCAAATGCTCTACTTTGGCAAGGCTGCAGATGTCATTCACTGTAGAATACACCTTTGGGAAAGCCGTAGCCCAGTGATCTCTGTGGTGTGTCCTATAACTGTGTAATGCTGTAGTGTGATAAACTAGTTAGGTAGGAGTTCTAATCCCAGACATGGCAACTGTGTGTGTGTGTGTGTGTGTGTGTGTGTGTGTGTGTGTGTGTGTGTGTGTGTGTGTGTGTGTGTGTGTGTGTGTGTGTGTAGGGAGTGATGTTTTTTAGGTTAGTCATACACACTACAATTCAAATGCCCCATATTGACAAGGCTGCTGATGTCATTCACTGTGAAATACACCTTTGGGAAAAATGTAGCCCAGTCATCTCTGTGGTGCATCCTATAACAGCGTGATGCGATAGTGTGATATAGTACTTTGGTAGGGGTTCTAGTCCCACACATGTCAAGTGTGGATGTTTGTGTGTGTGTCTCTGTCTGTGTAGGGATCCATGCTTTTTAGGCTAGTCACACACACTACAATTCAAATGGGTTTGCTTTGGCAAGGCTGCTGATGTCATTCACTGTGAATTACACCTTTGAGAAAGATGTAACCCAATAATCTCTGTGGTGTGTCCTATAACAGCATAATGCTGTAGTGTGATATAGTACTTTGGTAGGGGTTCTAGTCCCACACATGACAAATGTGGATGTTTGTGTGCCTGTGTAGGGAACAATGCTTTTTAGGCTAGTCGCACTCACTACAATTCAAATGTACTACTTTGGCAAGGCTGCTGATGTCATTCACTGTGGAATAAATCTTTGAGAAAGGTGTAGCCCAGTAATCCCCATGGAATGTCCTATAACTGTGTATAATGCTGTAGTGTGATAAACTAGTTAGGGACAAAGTTCTAATCCCAGACATAGCAACTACATGTGTGTCTCTGTCTGTGTAGGGAGTAATGGTTTTTAGGCTAGTCACACACACTACAATTCAAATGCCCCACTTTGGCAAGGCTGCTGATGTCATTCACTGTGGAATACACCTTTGGGAAAGGTACAGCCCAGTAATCTCTGGGGTGCATCCTATAATAGTGTAATGCCATAGTGTGATATAGTACTTTGGTAGGGGTTCTAGTCCCACACATGGTAAGTGTGGATGTGTCTGTGTAGGGAGCAATGCTTTTTAGGCTAGTCACACTCGATACAATTCAAATGCCCTACTATGGCAAGGCTGCTGATGTCATTCACTGTGGAATACACCTTTGGGAAAGGTGTAGCCCAGTAATCTCTGGGGTGCATCCTATAACAGTGTAATGCCATAGTGTGATATAGTACTTTGGTAGGGGTTCTAGTCCCACACATGGCAAGTGTGGATGTTTGTGTGTGTGTTTCTATGTCTGTGTAGGAAGCAATGCATTTTAGGCTAGTCACACTCACTACAATTCAAATTCCTTACATTGGCAAGGCTGCTGATGTTATTCACTGTGAAATACACCTTTGGGACATGTGTAGCCCAGTAATCTCCATGGTGCGTCCTCTAACAGTGTAATGCTGTAGTGTGATGTAGTACTTTGATAGGGATTCTATTCCCAGACATGGCAAGTGTGAATGTTTGTGTGTGTGTTTCTATGTTTGTGTAGGGAGCAATGCTTTTTAGGTTAGTCACACTCACTGCAATTCAAATGCCCTACTTTGTCAAGCCTGCTGATGTCATTCACTGTGAAATACACCTTTGGAGAAGAAGTACTCCAATAATCTCCATGGCACATCCTATAACTGCATACTGCAGTACTGTGATAAACTAGTTAGGTAGGAGTTCTAATCCGAGACATGACAGGTGTGTGGGTCTGTGTTTGTCATTCGTATCCTGTGTGGAGGTGGCTGTGATGTGTAACAACTGGACTCATTGTGGTGTGGGTTTTGTAAATTTCTTATATGGTGGCCCTATGATATGTCACAATATCCACCTTACAAGGATAACAGATGTGAAATAGCTGAGAGGAGGGGGTGGCAATCCATACCCCTACATGTGATATTAAGGTCTGGTGAACATAGTGAGCAACCCATGTATTACACAGAGAACACTCTCAACCCACGTCTCATACACAAACACACTTGCCTAGGCAACAACTGTTATGTTGGTAGTACCCTGCATATTGCCCACAGATAGTAACCATGGTGTGAATGCAATGGAAGGCAGAGGGCATGGCACCCTGTCCTTCAGTAAAATATGCACGTGCATGCAGACAGTGCACCTTCACTATGCTCCCCACTGGACATCTGCAGCACCTGTGGTGCTATCAAATGTGACCCACAAAGGACATACCATGCCTTATACACATGTCCTGTATGGACAGATGCCACTGACACCAGGGAATACCTGTATCATGCTATCAATGTAAGTGCAGGGTCAACCTGCTGTCCATTACTTGTTCCCAGCACATGAGGCCAGGACAGACACATCTGATTATAACAGTCTGTGTACACAACATGGGCCCAACACCCCAGGTACAGTTCCACATGTCACTGTACATGCATGTAGGACATGTGCACATCCTAGACAGTGTCCATGTCATGGACCAAAGAACACATACATGGCAAGCATTGAACAGCAACGGCCACACACAATAGCTACCCAGGTGACTGGATGATGAATACAAAACCCACCTGTGTGGGCCAATCCAGACACTACACCCCTGAGCCACACTGCAGACCATTGTCATGTGTCCTGATGCCAAGGTATACCCTTCACTTAGCCTTGTATAGCCTTCTGGCACTGTCAACAACTATGCACCCATGAAGCAATGTCCAAATGCATGTCAGTACTGACACCCTGTGTCTGACCACATGCACACTCACTACAACCCCTATTGGCATACTGAAGCATGCTGTCTAATGTCAGACACCTCCACATACCCTTTGCTCATATAACCTCCAGATAACCCCTGTGGTGCATGTGATACCTGCACAGTACTGTATTGTAACAAACTAACTAGTGAGGAAGTGTATTCCTGACCCTGCCAAGTGTGTCAATGTGTGTGAGTCCCTGAGACAGTGTGGCTGTGTTGACATTGACACCTGTTCATGCAGACAGGCACGTATTACACCTACCGTATTGCTACCACATCACTGTTGCAGATGTCACTCACCATCACATATACGTTTGGAGAGCTCCTCAACATTTAAGCTATGTTGTGCAGCCAATAACTACATAGACTTGTGATAGTAATATATAGTCAGTCAGGGAGTTGATATCCTGTACTGGTAGGTGTGTGACACAAACATGCTTAGGTTTTACTCTCCCACCCCCTCCCTGACTTATCCTTTCCTCTGTCTGCCTCTCACTCCCTCTCTGGTGGATGTGGAGAACTACACCTTCTTTGCTTAGGCAGCAGCATGTGTTTTGTAAGTGATGCTCATGATCAGCTGATGGACTCTGCACAAATTGCAGCCCTCCTCTAACTGATTGCATGTGGGACAGCTGTGGTAACAGTCTCATAGCCAATTGCATGGAAACACATTCCAATATCTAGAAACATCATGTTGGTGTTGGGCCTTTTCATTCACTGTGAGCAGGACCTACATCTGGTGTTTGGAAAACAGCATCACATATGGAATGGGGATTTACCTGTAACAACATACACTGTGGAATCAGGCCAACACACAGGAGGGGGATGTGTCTGACATGACTACAGAATGCAAGTGTTGCTATTTTTCCTTTGGAGTAATGTTGGTTTAACAGGGTGTGTGTGGATATGGCTGCTCTACATGTTTTAATACCTGTCATGATAGTGCTAAGTTACTGAGGAAACCCCCATCTGTAGGGTCATCTGCAGACTGGACAGTGCGTGGTGCCTTTTGTTTCTTGTGTTACTCACAGACCACCCATCTGTGAACTGCAGAAGCATAGTGTGAGGATTGCAGTCAGTACAGGGTCACAGTCATGAGAGTTACTGACTTCATATCCCTCATAGGACATATGTCACAACAAACCCTATTACAACAGTAAATGTATGAGGTTATCACAGCAACATGTCAATATTGGCCCTGTGTTTGTGCCTCCAGCCACAACTCTGTCAACCATTGTACATATGTCATGCAGTAAGAGGTGCATATGTTCTGCACACCATAATTTATTGACATCATATCTGATAACAAGCCAGTGAAATATCAGATTGCTACACATGTTATTTATAGAAGGGGTTATATTTGAGGACATAACCTGGGCATTCTGTGGTTGTGTGTACAATACTGAGGTCTGTGTACATATGGTGATTGTCAACAGTGTGTGTATTATGAATATGTACCTTGGCTTGTGTACAGACTGTGGTAGATGTCATTGTTCTTGGTCCTGTACTATCTGATGTAACATGCTGCTCCAGTGTATGTTACCCTATCAGCTTACATGTTTGTAGGGCCATACACACACATGTCCCATACCACAGACAGGCATCGGACCACACTGTGTAGTGGCCTAGTATATGTAGGGCTAGTGAGTGAGTGGCGCATATAAGGATGGTGTTGATGAGATAGTCCATATACTGTAATATTATGCTAGCTTACCATATGTGGCTGTGTTCACATTGGTTGTGGTTATGCACTTTCACATAGGTGTCTGTTACTCTGTGCTATGACATGCCTGTAGAGCCTGCTATATATGCAGATACATGTGTATTTCCTTATAAGAAATGTAGGCCAGTGTTGCGGCAGTTTGCCTGTAGCCTGCACAGTGCTTTGTTACATGCCTAGCAGCTTAGTGTACTTACCCAGTGTGATGTTATGTCCAGATACTTGCCAGATGTACTGCTGCCAGGCCACCATAACAGTCATGTATGTCAGATAAAGCAGTGGGATGCTGTACAGATGTATGTTACTAACTAGTGGGCAATATGTGACCATGGCACCTCTGTACCAGCAGTTATTATGTGTCAGGACAGACAGGGGTGTGTGAATGCATAACCTATTGGGAAAATGTATCCCAGTATTTACATGATATACCCATCTACATGGCTGTTAACATCCACATTGTCAGGCTTGGTCCACATGTCTTGCACTAAGGGGTTCTTTGTATACCTCTGGACTGAAAAGAGTGTGTCAGACTGTCAGCATTTATTGGCCATATCTCTGCTGTAGTCCACAGGATCATTACTGTGCTAGCAGTGGTACTGTACTATGATGTCTTTAGGATGTCTGTCAGTAGCCAGTGGTGCACATGTTAAAAGCAGATGTGACCTCCCACACACAAAGTGTCTGTGAAGACAACCCCAATTACAGTAGCAATAGTCTACATATATACCTGCAATACATACCTGACATCCCCTTGCACTAAGAGGTTGGGACTATTGGGGCTGAGGTAGGGCTCAACTCCATGTTCAGGACATATGGTAAACATATATGTATATATAATTATCCATATATCTATATAGATATGTACACATATACATATCGACATACATAGATGGATATGTATATGTACATATATATACATATAAACACCCAGATATATACATATACACAGCAATATATGTCTATACAGATAGAGATACATATGCACATATACATATGGATATATCCATATATAGTGACAGTAATAGGTATATAGTTTTATATATATATATATATATATATATATATATATATATATATATATATAAATAAGCATATCTGTACACAAAGGATGTGCATACATATATAGCTATGTATACATATATCTACACACACACACACACACACACACACACACACATATATATATATATATATATATATATATATATATATATATATATAGATATATGTAAATACAAAGAGATGTACACATGGCCACATATATGTTGCACTATAAAGATGTGTATACAGACATATGTATGAATATGCATGTGTATGTACATGTAGACATATATCAACCTATTGTATGTATATATCCATTTTCCTGTCATGTGTAAACCTCACGGTTGTGTATACTCTCCCAGATGTATCTCACCGTATGTATCTGCTATGTGTACATTATGATAAAACAACATATGCGATGCAACAGTCATATTAATAACAAGTACTGCACAATTGTGGAAGTAAAGGCAATTGTTCAATACTAATCAATATGTGTATTGACAGATATATTGGAAAAACAACAGCCATCTTCACAGTGGTCATGGTGTAGTGGTTAAGTGTTGTGACGATAGTGTACAGGGTCCTTGGTTCAAGTCCTGCAAGGGATGTTTATTTTGTTGCTGGGCAGAACAAGGGCTGTTGGATACAGAGTGGTTAAGGTGGTTTTGAACAGCTTTAAGTGGGTTTGCATGGGTTTGCATGAAGCTAAGTAGTGCTAAGCTATGGGTAAGCATACAGGTGCTTACACAGTGTAGGTTTCGCTTACCAGTGTGCAAATCAGCTTAACTGTTTATATTGCAGCAATGTTGATACCTGCTAAGCATGGCTTAGCCCTGGTAACCAGTTCACACCACCCAGTCTGATAACATAGCAGGGTAATCACATCTGTAATAAGTGTATGTAATGCCATGTACAATAAATACGCCTATGTGCTGTCATTACAATAGCAAGGGGTGTGAGTGTCATGTGTGGGACACAGACATATATGAGGCCTGTACAGAACTGTTATCCATGTGAATGTGCTACATGCAGGGGTAGTAGCCCAGGGTACATGCTGTCACACTGGCACATAGTGTATCATGGTGGTACCACTGTTGACAGTGCAAACTCAGGCAAGAGTAGAGTGCTAAATATAGAATCGACAACAGGCACACCTGCAGGCATAGCTGGACTCTGAGGCCTTCATGTTGTATCCCTGGTGTGTGAGCTGTGTCACAGTATATAACCCCTACTGGGTAATGATCTGACATGTGGAATGTAACTGTAGACTACCGTCTGTACAGCACATGATAGCGATGGCTCCTGACATGTAGCTATGGCATTCATATTGTTGTCAAACGTCTGTCTGTCAACACATTCATCCTACTGCATAGCTACTTGCCAGCTGATGACTGTCAGTCCCTGTACAGATGTGCAGATGGCAGGTATCCAGCTGGGATATGTACAGGCATCCTAAGCTTGATTGACATTGACATGTCTGCCCAGCTGTGTAAGAACTGGCACATATTGGAGATAACACCCTGTACACACCATATGGCACAGGTACCTCCACTACACTACCACAGTCAACAGAACATGCTTGGGTACAGGTCTCCATCACAGACACTAACCATGTGTTGTAATGCATGTTGCATACATGTCAACTTGATCACCTCAGTGGCCATGTGCAGGAGGCACCTGGAGGACTGGCTGATGCATGTCACTCTCACAATGAGGGTCACCACAGTAGTGTTTGTCAATAGATTGCCTGCTGCCACATGGCAGTTGGCAGGATAGCACTGTACACACAACCTCTACACAACCCATCTCTCCTTGGACAATAGCTAGGTACACAGCTATGATCACCTGCAGTGATGCACCCCAGTACTGACACATGTGTACGTGTGCATGACTGAGTATAGCAGTGTCTGTATGTTAGCACACCTGTACTTGGGAATTCCATGAGGGCCTTCACAACCACCGCAACACCCATTGCCATAGTCACTTGTGGTTGCTGCTGTATGGGACATTACATGTATCCTGTTAAGCTCCTCTCCATTCCGGCTACACGAGCCTTGCAGTTCCAGCACAACAGTATTGTACAAATGAGCTGATAGGCATGGGCTACCCATTGTGTTCTGGCAAGTGTGTGTATGTGTGCATGTCCACATATCTGTAGGGTACAGCATTCCGAGGCCACATACTCCTATTACAATACCCATTGCCACGCGGTAGTACAGATAGTGTTGTTGCTGCCCATAGGAGAGGCATGACAATGCAACACACTACTATGCATGTGCATTAGATGTATATCCCTGTAGTACCACTGTTTGGATCTACAATGGGTTGTATCGCAGTTGTGGCTAATGTGTGATGGTGAGTATGTCAGAGTGTCATCATGGGTTTTAGGGAATACAATATCCACTGGGGGATGTGGGTGCTGTGTACACTGTTATTACACCAATGTACACCTGGTATATGTCCCATGTACCACGTTATGGTTGCTACTGTCACCATCATCTATACCGGTAACTGATACCACAATCCAGGCCAGTTATGCATGTGCTGTGTGCAGCCTACCTGTAACATATTGAACTCATGGTCAAGTTAGTTAGCAGCGATAGGCCCAGGTCCGTGGATGTGTGTCTGCCTGTTATGTGTCTGTTAATGTGTATATGAAGGTATGTCACACTATGTACTGTCCAGATACACCCATCACATCCCCCATTAACATACTGTACATGTCTGTGGATGTTCTACATGTAACATGTAACCTGGGACACACCTCACCCTAAACGCTGTGTGGTGTGTGCAATGGAAGCCACACACTTCAGTATCACTACATACCTAGGTAGGGGTATAGTCCCAGTGTGGCCAAGTAAGAGTGTGCATGTATGTGGATGGGTCTACATCAGGTTGCAGATTATATAAGCCCCATCGGGTCACCTGTCCATGTGGCACAGGCAATAACTGTTATACAAACCAGTGACATGTGTTCAACTGTACTCCAGATATGTCACAGCCATGGTGTCACCACAGTGCCATACCCCATTGTGGAATATGACTGCAGACCATCCTCGTGCTGACACATGTATACCTACAACACAAATGGATAACATTATAGAGACCACAATCAACCAGTGTTACTAACTGCTATAATACATCATTGCTGGATGGCTACACTATCTGACATATATGCATTACACTTTACTCCTTACAACATGTTACACTGCAGTACTGTGGTATCCTGTAGTACAGTCACAGTGTGCATCAGAACCATATTAGCCTGTCCCTGCATCAATGGTATGGATGACAGGGATGTAGCACAGGTGTCATCATATGCACAGGTTGTGTTGGTTTGCCAGAAGCTGAGGGTGGACCATACATTTGACGCCATGTGTGTGGGTGAGGGGTGTACTGAGGTGAACTGGGCATGTTGATGTGGTGTGTATAGGTATGGGGTTGCCCTAGATGTGTTTGTATAGTGTGTGGGTATGCATGCACACAGTTCTGCCATGTGCCTGCCCTACACAAGTGTTTATGGACAGCTGTAGACCATACCTGGCAGGGGGTGCAGTTTACTGCCTCTAGCCATGGACACATTGACTGTGCCTGCCAGGAGTTTCATGGGCACGTCCAGGTACAGGCTTTGATGTGCTACTCTCACCTGACGATGACAAATGTCCACTTGAACCAGGTCCCGCCTGGGACTGGCCAGGACCACATGCTTATGGCCTGCTGTGGTGTGGTATGAACAGCACCCCCTCCATAGTGCCAGGGCTGGTACTGCCACTACAGGAGCCCCTTGGTGTCCTAGCATGTCCACATTGACTGCCAGCTGTTGGCATTGCTGGCCTATGTCCACGTGGCCATTGCCGCACTCCCAGCACACATTCAAGCACAGACAGACCACGGTCGATGAGGGCCATCATCTCACCAGACCGTCTATCCATGAACTCAGTTGATGCACAGATGGCACCAGCCAGTTCATGGGTGTTGTCACTTGCAGATGTGAGAGCAGCCCTCTGCAGCCTCAGGCCCTGTCTGGTGTAATGTTCCATATGTGCCTGTGCCACCATGACAACCTAAAACATGCGCCTGCTGGTACCAGCTGTGTCACGCCTGCCAGGGGCATGATGACCAGCAGCCCAACCATGAGCACCCTGGGACATCTGTCTATGTGGTTCCCTGACAGACATCTGGATATGCCTGCTGTGACCAGACACAGTAGGCATGGTTAGCACACTTTCCTGTGCAATGCCACCAAACATCAGCTGTCCCTCCACTATGGCCACTGGTGATGGGGTACGTATAGGCACTGAAACTGTGTGCTGGGTTGGGGTGGCTAAAAGGGGGATGTCAAATGATGGTGCTGTTTCAGCTGCTGACAACCCCACCTGTGCCTCAACAGTACTATCATCATCTTCGGTGTCTGTATGGACACCAACATCAGATTGCATGCAGGAGGGACCTTGACCCACCTTTCCACCTGTGGGGGAAAACAATAAACGCACTTTAAAACCTGTACAGCATTGCATAACAGTACACACACACACACACCACTGTAATACCTACCTATCCTTGACTTTACAGACAGTCCCACGTATATTTCCATGTGTTCCTCATCCTGCATCACACTTGGTAATATACACACAGTGATACCACTCATTAACATATCAGTCCTCTAAATGCCTAGACAAGTGACTACAACACAAGACCTGTTATTACATTGCCTGCCTGAACTGTGTGTAGTGGTTTTTGGATGGCCTCACTGCTGTCATTCAGTGTTCATCCTGTGTATGTCCGGACATCATGAGCATGGCCCCTGTATGTGTGGGCTACTATGTTCACTCCATAATATCATGCACTGGTGTGTCAGGCATATCTATTGCTCAGTACATGCCAGATATGCTGCTCAATCAGCCTATCGTGTGACAACTGTAACATATGGATACACACCCTGATGTTGACTAGTACTTCCCCAATGCATCTGCAGTGCTGCATACGTGGGTTGTCAGTCACTTCTCTACTGAATGTGAAATTAAGGGTATACCTGGTGTCTACCATTCCTCTCAATGCCTGTTCCATGCTACAGACCTTATTATACTATCAGCTGCCCTGTGATTACATACATGACAAGTATTTCTGGTGCGTAATGTGGCAGTCCATGTTCATATGCTGCACGTTCCCAAAGGCAGTTACTGCTGTATGAACAACCCCACAATCACACATGTGGATACATGGCCACCCACACAAACACACACACATGCACACATGCATCCTACATGTACCAACCTCCCTCCACTTCACCAGAGTGACTCTATAGACAAACTAACTACACACCAGGATGCACCCACACACATACAGGTGAGGTTGCACAATGATAGTACACAACACAGTCCTCCTATTACCCATCTGTCAACATGCATAACATATGGTACACAACAGCATGCAGTGCAGCTATAGTCAATCCATGCTAGCAACAGTATACATGTGTGTGATGCATGTGCTGTGTCACTAAGTGATGCCCCTTCCCCTGGATAGCACTGGACCCATGTACACAGTATTGCTGTGCACCTGTTCTGCACCCTGCTGTGTACTGTGCACCAAACCTCACAGGTGTACAACCCATTGCTGACTGTGTAGCACTTTGTCAGTTATGTCAGCTTTAATGCTCACAGCCCCTATGTTTTTCAGCAATAAATACCTGGGATGATATGTGGACAGATGTCATTTGTGAAGGCCTGATGTCTGATTTACAGCTCTCAACATCAGCGGACCATGTATGACCAATCCAATACTATTACACTGACAACCATCAGAGCATACTGTGGCTATGGGGGTGTATATACCCTTATTGATAGGACGCACCCATCCTTGATCTGCCATGGGACCACATCACTGCATATCTTAACAGTACATGAGCCCGATATGTGACATATGTCCTGTACTTTCACATGCAGTGTCTACGGACTGTATTAGGTGTGCGGATGCTGACCACGATGCATGCACTGCGTGTGGGCATATGTATGCACACCCTTATCATGATGGTTTGTTGCACCTATTGTTATGTGTACTACAGCAGTCACTACTCCTGGCAGGGGTATACTAGTGTGGGCCATCTGCATATGCCAGTGTATGTTCAGTCTGCCCTACACATGTCCCCCTAATCTGCATGATTGCAAGATCTACTCATGTGCACATCCCTTGGTGCTCACACACTACCATCACTATTGCTGTGGGGGTATGGTTACGTTTGCCACAGTTCCTGAACTTGACTATGTGCAGATACAGCTATTCTTAGCATCCTTAGGGTCCCTGCTTCAGTGCACTGGTGTATCATGCTGACACCCCCCACCTTCAGCCTTTTTGCAGATGCTTGATAAGTAAGGCCTACACGTGTGCCACTTTGCAGTGTCCCATACACTGAACACCACATGTTACAGCCTAGTCCCAGCTGATAATGTGGACCAGAGTAATACCTTATGCCATAGTGTAACTCTGCAACAGTTGTCATTGTCCTACAGGTATATACACTGATGTTGCACTGTATATGGGTGTTGTTCCAAACATGTCCCTACTGTAGGCCATGTCTCCCACCATTATGTTACTCCCTGTGGACACATTCTGCAATGACAGGATGTTAATTATCTTAGGTTCATAGGTTCATAGGTTCGTACTAGGCTATCTGCCCTAGGGCATTTATAAGCCTAGCCAGAGTGTATGTGGCTTACACCACCCCTTGGGATGAGAATACTACGCCCTTTTAGGGTTTAGTTTACTATGCCTCTGTCTAGTAGTGACAAAGAGATGACCCCCGGGGTAAACCTACGATCTCCCATCCACTCGAGATTTCTCTTGAATAGAGTCAGTGAGGGGCTCTGCCTAACATGGACTGGGATTCTGTTCCAGAGTGTAGGGAGCCTCTGGGTTATGAATCTGTCCCTCCAGCACGTTCTATTTATTTCTGTGTTGAGGTTTAAGTCACTTGTTCTCGTGGCTCTGATGGATTTGGATTTTCTGAGGTGGAGCATGTCCATTAATTCAGGATTGGACATGGCCTTGTACGTCAGGCACAGATCACCTCTGAGTAGTCGGTATGCGACTGAATAGAGCTGGAGTTTTTTCAGTCGGGCAGCATAATAACATATGTTTAAGACCCTTTATCCTCTTGGTGAGGAACTTTTGGGGTCTTTCCAACTGCTGCAGGTGTCGGGTGAGATACATCCCAAATGGGGCATTGTACTCAATCATTGGCCTGATAAGAGAAGAGTACAGGGGCACAATGACCTCTCTTGATCTAGATGTGAAACCCTTCATGATAAGGTGAGCAATATAGAAGGTCTTCCTAACCACTTTGGCAATGTGAGTGTCAAATGAGAGGTTACTGTCAACCTGGGTCCCTAGGTCCCTGATTACCTCTTCCGTACTTAATGGATTACCACCTGTGTGGTAATTTGTCGGTACCTTGTTTTTCCCAAAGGGTATGACTATACATTTTTTGGCGTTTAGCTTAAGGCCATGGCTCTGGCACCAATTATCCGTTTCTATGAGGCCTCTCTGAAGGATGTTTGTGTCCGCTGGAGTATCAATTATGGCGCCCAGTTTGCAGTCATCTGCGAACTTTGTCAGCCACAATCCTCCTATGTTTGCCTGTACCTCGGAAAAATAAATGCCGAACAAGAAGGGTCCCAGGACTGAGCCCTGTGGGACACCGCTTGTGACTGGCTTAGAGTCTGACATAGCTCCAGCAACTCTGACCCTGTGGGTTCTGTCCTTGAGCCAGTTTGCAACCCATCTTGTGACATATGGGTTTACATTTAAGCTGGTGAGTTTGTCTATGATGCCCGAGTGGGGTATTGTGTCAAAGGCTTTTGCAAGGTCAAGGTAGGCTGTGTGAACTGCCTTACCCTCATCAATGGCCTTAGTGACTGTTTCAAAAGTCGACCAAGTTCAGAAGGCAGGATCTGCCTTTGACAAAGCCAAATTGGGTAGGATCCAATGTCTGTAGGTCCCCAATGTCTTTGTTTATGAGTTCCATAATGATCCTCTCCATAGCTTTGCAGACCAGGCTCAGGGCTTATGGGCGGTAATTTCAGGGTCGTGAAGCACCGCCTTTGTGAAGTGGGATCACTGTTGCCGCCACTCTTTGGAGTCGTATCCTGCGGTAAGGCTAAGATTAAACAGCAGCCTTATGTGTGGGTTTAGTTCCTCTTGGAGTTCATGTAGCAAACAGCCCGGGACACCATCCAGTCCCATTGATGCTGTGTTTTTAGCTTTAGAGAGGGCGGCTCTCACTTGGGCATCTGAGATGTTAGGGAGGCTACACTCTGCTGGGATAGTTATTTCTCCTTTTGGGGGGGAGGAGAAATTTGCACTGAACCTGTCTGCCAAAATGTTGGCAATGTCAGTGGGTTCAGTGTATTTTGTGTCATTTTGGACTAACTCTGAGCATATCTGGGAGTTTCCACCCAGGTTTCTAACATAGCTAAAGAAGGCCTTGTGATTGTCTTTTGTGTCATTTGCAATTTTTTCTCTCAAAGTTGGCCTTGGATGATTTTATGAGTGATCGTAGTTTTTTGCTAGTACTGATCAGAGATGCCTTTCCTTTTAGGGATTTTGCTCTGTCATGTAGTAGCTTCCTCCTTCTGTTGTAAAGTTTGTTTATGGCTGGGGTCCACCAGACCGGTCGCCTGCCTTTGGGGGAATGGGTCTTGGTTTTATTTGGGATTGCATGATCCATGCATTCTTGAAGGTGCCCATAGAAGGCATTTGCAAGGGATTCAGCAGTGTGGGTTGTGGTTTCCACTGGCCCAGGGGCCTTGAAAGATACCACTTCAGTCTTAAGTGTGAAGTTTGCTTTTGAGAAGTTCTTCACTGTGGTCTTTTGTGCAGGGGGTGGGGCGGATGTGGATTTCCACTGAGATTAATTTATGGTCTGATCTTACCAAAGAGGGATGTACTTCGGTGTGGAGCATTTTGTCCCCATGTTTGTGATGATCAGGTCTAGTATATTGTCTCCTCTTGTGGGAATGGTGACTAGTTGTTCCATTGCATTTGAGTTTATGAATTCTAAGAACCTTTGGGCTAGAGTGTTGGGGCTTGAGTAATGTTCCCAGTCTATGTTTGGGTAGTTGAAGTCTCCCAAAATGATGGTATTTGGAGACATTCATACTTCCAGTGTCTTCAGGAAGGCTGTGTGGGGTTCCTGAGTTTGAGAGGGTGGTCTGTAGCATGCTACAAACTGTAAGGCAGTTTTGCCTATGGTTAGTTGCACCTGGATAGTCTCCAATGCTTTGTGCGTTGCCACTAACCTGGAGGTGTGGGTATCTTTGATGAAAATGGATACTCCCCTCCTTTTGTGGTTCTGTCCAAGTTTTGGGGCCGGAAAGCATGATATGAGGTAAAACCTGATAGTGCTGGGGTGCTCTCAGGAGCCTTGAACCAGGTTTCAGTCACTGCACAGACATCGATGTTCTCCATACTGAGAAGGGCTGAGGGCGTGCATCTTGAGGTTTAGACTTCTGGCATTGAGCAGCATTACCCTTAGTTTTTCCACTTGTGTTTTCTAGGGAGGTAGGTTTGTCATTTGAGCCTTGCCTAAAAAGGCACTATGGGGGTGGCAAGAGCCTTGGCCAATATCCGAAGCCCAGGGTGACAGGTGCAAACCATCCCTTGAGAAGCAGCGTGGCTTGTCAAGCATGTCATC
Organism: Protopterus annectens; assembly: GCF_019279795.1. Classification (NCBI taxonomy): domain Eukaryota; kingdom Metazoa; phylum Chordata; order Ceratodontiformes; family Protopteridae; genus Protopterus; species Protopterus annectens. The sequence goes on from NC_056739.1 coordinate 830,350,104, forward strand.
CCAAGCAGACAGACACTGGATCCCCTTAGAATGACACCAGTAATTAAGCCAATTGTTAAAACTGATCATTTTGTCTTTGTACTGTGGCATCATTCTTGGTGAGGGTAAGATGCTGCTCAGGGTCAGGGTCATACCGGCCTGGGCTACAAAATCAGAGAGCTCCTCTATGTCTCTTTTCATGTAGTCCAGGGAGGTACGTCTCAGGTCGTTTACACCTGCATGTACAATGACTGAGTCATATTTGTACTTGCTGTGGAGTGACCTGAGTGCTTGTGTTATGTGGTGGATTCTAGCTCCCGACAGGCAGCTTACTGTGATCCTCTCCTTGTTCAGTCTGGTGAGTGGGACGTCAGTGTGCCTGACTATGGAGTCACCTATTACAAGTGTGTCTGGCATGTTGTTTGGCCTTAAGGGCTGTGACTGTTTAGCACACTGACTTTGTGAACTATGTGTTGCATTTGCTATGTCTTGAGGTGGTGGTTGCTTGGGTGTTTGCTTTGGAGGCCTCTGTTGTTTTGGTAGATTTTTAATCAGCGCCTCCAGTATGTTTTGTGTGTTTATGTGTTTGGTTTTAGTTGTGATAGTTCTATGTGAGACTGGGTTTGTGGTGTGCGTGGTTACCTTCTCCTCCTGACTGGTCTTGCCAGTACTGAATTGAGAGAGCTCAGCCTCCAGTATGGCTATATAGTTGCATCTCTCGCATATATTTGTATTTGTTGGGAGGAGGAGAGGGTTGTCTGTGTACATGAGGCAATTGTAACATTGCCTCAAGATTCCCAGATTCACCAGCTGAACAGGAGAGGACGCTAGCAACTGACCCTTCGACATGCTAGAAATAGTGAAAAAGATTGCTGTGTAACTGAGTCAGAAAGGACCTATAGGGAAATGGGTACTCAACAGAATTTAGGTGAATGAAGTACTTTTCGTTTAAGAGTGCTTTACCTGTATACAAAATGCTTTAGGAGCAAGTGCTGAGATTTCAGATAGAGTATAGGCTGTTTAGATTGCAAGTAGAACAGTTCTAAGGGAAAAATTGAAGAGCAGACTTGGCGGAGCCAGAAAAAGTTTAACCTTGTTTAACCAAGTTTAACCTTGTTTAACTGGTGCTGCGCTATGCGCACGACCGTGCAAAGCCATGCAAAGGCGGATTTTAAGCAGTGAACTAGAAAAGAGCTAGGAATGGTCCCAAACAACCAATTACTAACAGCTTCTTGTGCTGAGGTCACTTCCCCCAAGGATAGGTAGGCTGCTCAAGGCTCCCCACTCCCACTGGTGAGCAAAGAAACTTCCTTTTATCCAAGTAAGGTAATGGACAACACAGGAACTACACCACAGCCCAGAATACAGCAATGCCTGTATACTGGTCTAAACTAGTCGAAAAGGCGGAAAACAAGGATTATTTTTTGTTTTTTTTTTGCAGGAATACACAGAAAATGCAGAGACAGTGATAAATTAGTTACACAGGCTAGCACACTTTATTGGGCAGCCTCCACAGTTCAATTAAACAAACAAACAAGCAAACTTTCGACTAAATTCGACTAAATGTAACTTTAAGTGCAATTTTTAAAATAAATGCAGTAATCAGTAAAAAAACAGTTCAGGCTAGTTTAAAGTAAGCAGCAGAAGCTATTTTCAGTGAAAAAAAAGCAAAGATACTTAAATCCGGAAAGTAGTCGCTTTTTCGAGTTCCTTGCTGCTAGGACCACTGTGTACACCCACGTGGAGCTTGTCTGAACAGTATAGCCAGAAAAAAACGCCCAGAGGCGGATTTTAAGCAGTGAACTACAAAAGAGCTAGGAATAGTCCCAAACAACCAATTACTAACAGCTTCTTGTACTGAGGTCACTTCCCCCAAGGATAGGTAGGCTGCTCAAGGCTCCCACTCCCACTGGTGAGCAAAGAAACTTCCTTTTCCAAGTAAGGTAATGGACAACACAGGAACTACACCACAGCCCAGAATACAGCAATGCCTGTATACTGGTCTAAACTAGTCGATAAAGGCGGGAAAACAAGGATTATTTTTTTGTTTTTTTTTGCAGAAATACAGAAAATGCAGAGACAGTGATAAATTAGTTACACAGGCTAGCACACTTTAGTGGGCAGCCTCCACAGTTCAATTAAACAAACAAACAAGCAAACTTTCGACTAAATTCGACTAAATGTAACTTTAAGTGCAATTTTTAAAATAAATGCAGTAATCAGTAAAAAAAATCTTGCAGGTGTCTGACATACCTTTCCAATACCTCATCATTGTCACCACTGTGATGCCATACACTTAACAGCAAGAATACGTGCACATGTACAGCATGCATTCTGGGTAGGTGTGTTAGATGTATGCATGGAATATACCATAGCCATTACATGCCCGGTGTATTGGAAAGCATCTACATAAACCATGCTCACCAGCTACACACTGCTGCCTTGGTGGTATGCCGGAGGGACCTACATAAGAGGGTGAGAGATGCAAAGTTAGTGGCCACACCTGTGGCATTGCTACAGGGTGGGTGCAGCATTACAATACACTAGCAGTACATCTCCACAATACTACCACATATGCACATCTGTTTATCACTACAATGCAGCAACAAACTATATCTATGACATGTCAGATATGCATGATCTACCTGTACAGATGTGGATGTATATACAACAGTGGTCTACTGATGTGCCCTGTGGACTTACCTGCACGCTCCTCGGCCGGTGTGTGGGTAGCACCCACCTCCACAAAGGTGTCTGGCTGTTGGTGGCTATGCGGATGGGCATGTGCCACGAAGCTGGCTAGGAGCTCCTCCACACGTGTCGGGAGATGGATGGCATGGCCCCCCCTGTGGCAAGGTGATCCCCCTGAACTGCAGCAGCATGCCAACGTGCATTATGAAGCAGGTCAGAACAATGATGCCTGACCTGCTTATAACTGTGGTTGTGCAGTCTGACATAATTCACCCTGTGGACTAGGTCGCTCCACAGGGAAGTCTGCTCCTGCTGATCATGGGCAGCCCTGCCAAACATACAGGGTAGTGCTGTAAGAGGTGGTTTACCAGAATGTTGTTTTCAGCTGTTGAGTACGCCAGAAGCCTTCAAGGTACATCTTGCCTGAAAGACATAAAGATGGACACAGGTGTGAGGAAGTCATACAGAAAGGTTACCACAGTTCTTAATACACATCACTGTCACCCCCACACCATATCAGCGACAACAAACTGTACACACAACTCAATAGGTATGGCTACAGCATACCTACCAGTGGGGCAGCTATTGTACCACACTTTGTGCAATGTGTTTGTAGCCATGTTCCCTGTGTGAACACTATCATTGCTGGCCTATTACAGACTATTCACCTGCATGCCATTGTCAGGGCCACTATGGTTCCATGTATGCCAGTGGTATGCTTGCTATGTGGTTGCTGCACATCTGACATAATGTGTTATTGGGGTTATCTATATATGCTGTTGGACATGTTCCAGGAATGTGTAGGCTATCACTACCGACATATGTTCTGTAACAGCAATACAATAGCATGTATATGTACTATTGGCTAGCAGAACCAGTGCTCCAAACTCATCTGCCCATGTTACAAGGCCACATCACATGTGACCCACCATGGATCCTCCTCATGTACTGGTCCAGCAATACCTTCAGATGGAACCAACTCAGGGTATGTTGCCCCCCCCCCTGGGGGAACACACAGACATGTTCTTGTCCCCCAAGGTCAGATCCAGAGTCTGTTCCATAATGGGCTCCAGAGACACATGGGATGTGCTACATCACTTTGAGATACTCAGCACACATTCACAGGACCCACATGCTCCTCCTTCTCAGCCTCCAGGCCAGGCACCTTTGGGACATGGACTGCTGATGTGAGTAGCAGTGGGTGGGAGACTTGTTCCCATTGTGTCCATATTGAGGCCCATGGGGCATCCACATCACAGACCACACACACCATCCTGGGTGTTTAACCACCACATGTGTCACATACCACCCCTGCAGGCTGTCCTCTATATCTACCAACCCTGACAACCTCCACATCTATACCTACCATACATCCCCATACTACTATTCCATACATCACAGACAAGGGCAATGTGGTCCCAACAAGTGGTTCACATGTGACATACCCATCCATGTTGCACACACTGACAGCTGTAAATATCTGTGTGTATTGCTATGTGTGCTGTTTCCTTGCACATAGCATACAGAACTGTGCTGGTAATATAGGGGACATGTATTTGCATACATATATGTTTGTGTGTGTGTTTGTATATATGTAGACATGTGCATGTAGGTATATATCTATATATGTGTAAGATATGCATGATGTATATATGTGCTTATACATATGTCTACACATGGGTATCTGTATATTTGTGGACATACATGTATGTATATATATATATATATATATATATATATATATATATATATATATATATATATATGTGTGTGTGTGTGTATATACATATGCATACCTATATATGGGCTACATTCAGACATCAGGTCCACAATCTCACAACACCTTCCTGGACAGCTGCACTGTTCTGCCTTGCTACAACACATACAGGTGCCACATATGGATACAGCCTGACATTAGGGGGGTATATGTAGGGCCAGATTGCAAGTAACCCTATTACACACCTATGGCATTCCTGCATGCTACAATACAGGTTAACCTGTGTATCCTGCAAGAGGTGGGCTGTGAAACCCATGTGTCCATCATTATGGCATTACTTCCACCACCAGCTATTGGCCATAGTAATATACATATTTCCCAATACACAACACACACTATGATGGCTTACATCTTATCAGTCAGTGCTGCTCTGCACGATTGATGGGTATGGCCCACTACCCAGAGGGACAGACTCTATTGTCGTTAGCAGTTGTTCAGCTGAACATCATTACAACAACAACACCTGAAGGCACATATAAATCATTCCACATCATCTATGCCATTATTATGGACCAAGTACTACAGTCATTTACATGCATATATACTTCACATACCTGTTCTGAGAATGAAGTATCTTCTGGATGGTTTGCTTGATTTTTTTTTTGATTGTTTGTTTGTGCCTTACACGCACTCTCACTCTCCGATATATATATATCGGTCTTTCTCCATTAAATAGACTGAGCTGCTTTGAATAGATTGCAGCATGGATTTTGTAGGTGATGCACATGATCAAGTGATGGGCTCTGCACCAATCAGTGTTCTCCACTTGCTACCTGCATGCAACATGCTGTGTAGTACTTACAATTACGACTGTCATGGCAACCAACTACTATAAATCCCTACATCATGTGGGTGTGGTCCCTTTACCTTTCCTGTATGGTGGACATCTTTCCTGTGTGTGGGCAGCAATGTTACAGACAGCAGGTAGCAATACCTCTTACAGGAGAACCTGCACACTCAGACCAACTACAGATTTGTTGGAGGTTCCAGAACTACAGACAGAGTGTGAGTAGTGTTGTTGTATGCATTGTATAGCATCGGTGTTAGAGGGTTTGTGTGTACATACTAGTTCAACTTGGAATGCAGTCTGTCTGCATAGCTCTCAACTGTGGGCCTATCCACTTGATGGCCAGTGGTGTGCCTATTATGTTTTGTCTGTCCACCACACAGGTCATATGTCAGATATATCACTGGTAGTGTTTGTGTTGAGTGCTATCAGTACATGGCTACATCCATTTCTGTTTCTAACTTCATATTCCTGACTAAGGGTATGTTGCGGACTATCCTGTAACACCAGCGACTTGCTTAGTGTATGACAACAGTATTTCACATATGGGCCTGTGTTCCAGCCTCTGTCCTCCACCTACATACCAGGCTTTGTACATATGACATGCTGTCAGGGGTTGTTATGTAGTGGGCTGTGAGTATGTCATGTTGCCATTCCTGCCATCAGTCCACTGCTGTTTTGACCCACACACATATTGTGGGGTTGGGTCCATATATGTGTGGGCTTCACATACACAATACATGTGTGCCCTTATGCACTCCAAAGGCCAGTTTATGTAACAGTGGTATATGGCCCTGTATTATTCCGTCTTTGGGGGGATGCACCATAACTAACCTAGGCTGTTACAACATGTGGGGGTATCAGGAGAAAGCTGCCTTAAGGTATCTGGATGTAAGTGCATGCCTACTGCTTCCTGCCATACAGACTGTTCTATTTGTCAGTGTGATTGTGATGGTGTCAGTTATGCCTTGTTATGTCACAGATACATCCCATTGTGTCAGCTGAGGTATTTACCCCCTAGGGATTGTGTACAGAGTGAAGATAGAGGCTGCTGGACTATACATCTGCATTACTTACTGTGGATTGATTGGTATCCTTTGGCCCAGTTTGTCTTTACTATTGTACTACTTGAAGGCCTCGGCCTGGACAGCAACATATGTAAACCTTTCCAGACTACTGTATTAATATAACTGTTTCACAGTTGCATTACTCTGTTTATATGTATGTCATTGTCTAAACAGCTATATGACATGGGATATACAACTGTAATAGTACACAAATAAAGCTTTTCCATGTATGCAAACCTGTGTGGTGTTCTATCCTTGGACCTCTCTGTGGGTATATATTGCAGGCAATAATTGTCATTTGTATGGGTGGCTCATACAGTGCCCAGTTGGTAAGGTGGAAACTAGGCATAGTAGCTGTTCTGCATTGTGTGCATGTTCTACATATGTATCTTCCTATCCATATCTGTGTGTGTGTATGTGTAGTTACATACATATGCATATATATATATATATATATATATATATATATATATATATATATATTGTACATTTCCTATGGTAGCCAGACTGTACTGCATGATATGTTACTGATACCAGCCTGACATCATACAGGTGGAATGGAGTACTGTTAACATCTTGTGCCCATGTTGTGTCAGGTCCTGGTTATTAACAGTGCATGTGGACATATATGTTTTTATGTTCCCTTTTATATCTATAGCTGTATGTCTGTTTATACCTATATAGATATATATTTATGCTTATATATATATATGTATATATATATATATATATATATATATATATATATATATATATATATATATATATACGTATATATCTATATATATATATACATACAGATGTAGACATATATGTCTACAGATGTATGCATATGTATGCATGTATGTGTATATATATATATATATATATATATATATGTGTGTGTGTGTGTATATTTCTATATATAGATCTATATCAACATATATAGATATGTTATATCTATTTAGATATTAATACATATACACAGACACATACATCTTCATGTTTAAATACATTTCATGTACTGTTGAATGACTGTGCTGGATGATATGTTTATGAAAATATCAGGGTTATTTATATCTGACATGGCTTAGTGGTAAATCACTTTGGCTATGGTGTGCAGGGTCCTGGGTTTGAGCCTCACAGAGGCTGTTTATTTTGTTGCTGGGCAGAACAAGGGCTGGTGGATACAGATTGATTATGGCACTTTTAAGCAGTTGTAAGTGGGTTTGCACGGGTTTGCGTGGAGGTAAGCACTGCTAACTTCCGGTTACAGTTTCTTACACTGATTTAGCTTCTCAATTGCTTAACCTGTGTAGGCATTGCTTACCCCCATGCAAACAAGCTTAAACCCACTTACTGCTTCTTAAAAGTGCTTACTCCCGCTTACCCCCATGCTAATTTCTTTAAAAGTAAAGAAAAAAGGGTTGATAGGAAAGTGGTGAAATAGGGGCACAAAGAGGGAAAGACAGTAGGGAAAATAGCTAGGGATGTGCTGGAGGGTGTAGGGAAGGTCCATAGCTGCCCATTTCTTCTATAGCAACAGCAGTGCATATACACTGAATTTGGATGTAGATTTGGACACTCAAACCCTGAGAGACGAGTGAGGGCAACAATAATATGTTGTGATGCCAATTAGACCAGATTACATGTGTCCAGTGGATACATGTGCAAAATGGACAGCTATGTATAGGGTGATTTTTTTTTGGGAACAGATTGCCCTTTTTTTTCAGGTGAGAGTGGGATGTTGGGGAGGGATAGTAGGTATATTTGGGGAGGTAGGCTGGATAGGTTAACAGACAAGACAAACAAGATGCATACAGGGGCAGTATATGACACATGTGGGGGTAAACACATTGATAGGGAGGGGTGTTGGGAAATCAGAAGCCCATGAGCCCCCTAGTGGAAACAGTGGAACTGAGGTCCCACCCATGGGCAGTCACCACTGCACCTTCACAGCCCCGAAGGTGGCTGTGCTGGGGGCTGACTCAGAGAGCCACATTGACCCTCTAGTCACAACACGTGACCCTCGAGGCAGTGTAGCAGATCTCTGACCTCCCTGCAGAGCTTGCTACGCACCACGACCCAGACTTGGTGACGGGTGATGGGTGACAAGTTCCTTTCCACGCCCACTCCCCGAGGCAGTTCCACCAAATTTGGTGCAGGACCAACAGACAAGGAGGTCCTGGGTTGGGCCCCAGACGTGCTGTTGCCTGGTGGGACAGGTGGGTCCGCTGGGACCTGCATTCCCATAAGAGCTATGGGGTTTATGGTTTATCAACATATGTGGATTAGTAATAGTCAGCACATTCCAGGATTAGGTATAACGGCATGCATAGATATTCCCATTAACCCAGACACCAGTTATGGAGCAGTTGCATAGCAAACGGAACACATGTATGTATGGGAACACTGTGGTAATAACAACAGCATGCAGGTACATTGATGGCACCATGTCACCAATGTTAGAGTATTTCAACATAGCACATGCATAGAAACAGATTTATATGATTATCAAACAAACAGGACATATGTTCCAACATTGCAGTGGAGTCATTACTTACCAGTTGAGGTGGGTATTTAGTGTATTGTTGGAGATATGGTGGGGGGGGGGAGAAAGATGTCAATTAACAACTAGCATATTCCTGTAATTCGCATTACTTTCCTAGTCAGTGCTGTTATCTGTGCCTTACAAATATTACTACACAACCCTATTGCCTTAGTTTGGACAGTGATATGGCTGTCAACAACTATATAAATGGACTGGTTTTACCAGCAGTATACACCTCTTACCTGGTATACCTGTGAAGGAATTGTTTGTTAACACTAACTAACTGTTTCTACACATACTCCTAGATTCCAGGTTGATGTTATACACATACCAGTCCATCTCTTTTTGCACAGACTCTGGCCATGTCTTGACCACATGCAGGTGAACCAGGATATATGTAGACTATTGCCCTCTTCAACCTTTAGTGACTTACAACACTCTTATAATGGATTTCCTAAGCTATTATATTATGTAGCACAGTGTGGGTGATAGTGATCAGTGATACCTTATTATTCAGAGTAACTGCAACACTCACAATGCCATACAATACCAGAGTACACAGTACCAGTACAGGATATCAAGATTTTATTTCTCGGCACAATGTTCATATCTGACGGACCTGTGGGAGCAATGTTTGTTAGCACTACCAGAATGTTTCCACACAAAGTACCAGATTTCACATTAGTACTATGCACATACATCTCACTCTCTTACTGTACACACTCTGGTCACAATTTGACAACATGGGGGTGTAGATGGGGCTTATGTGGCTTATTACTCTCATAACATTTTGGGGAGTTGCTAGTGTGACAGGTTTGTTCTTATAGATGTGTGTCAATCAGTTGTATTTCCTGTTTGCTGCCTAAACATCTGGGATCATCCCACTGATTTCCCAGGGGGACAGGGTGACAGGCAGCATATATGGGCCCATATACTGGACATTCTGGACTTATCTGTACAGTTGTGGGGTATGATTCTGTATGCAGCCTACTTCCACTCCCAGGATTCAGGCCATGGCTATGTCTGATAAAACTAAAACACTGTCCATCACAGTTGTGTGTTCTATATAGATATTGATGTATATCTCTTATCTGATTTCTGTCTTATACTTCTCCTGTGGTTTTACATTCTGACCTTGTATTACAACATTCTTATACAGGATTTCCTAGACAATTATATTATATTGCACAGTGTGGGTGACAGTGATCAATGATATCTTATTATTCAGAACAACTGCAACACTCACAATGCCATACAATACCAAAGTAAACAGTACCACCACAGGGTGTCATTCTGTTATTTCTGGGCACAGTGTTCGTATCTGACAGACCTGTGGGAGCAATGTTTGTTAGCACTACCTGAATGTTGCCAAACAAAGTACCAAATTCCACATTACTATTATGCACATACATCTCACTCAGTTACTATACACACTCTCGTCACAGCTTGACAACATGGGGGTGTAGATGGGACACACTTGGCTTATTACGCTTCGAACAGTTTGGGGAGTTGCTAGAGTGACAGGTTTGTTTTTATAGATGTGTGACAATCAGTTATATTTCTTGTTTGCTGCCTATATGTCTGGGATCATCCCACTAATTTCCCAGAGGGACAGAGTGACAGGCAGCAGATATGAGCCACTTTACTGGACATTTTTGGATGTATCTATACAGTTGTGGGGTATGATTCTCTATGCAGACTACTACCACTCCTAGGATTCGAACCATGGCTGTGTCGGCTAAAAATACAACAGTTCACATATCAGTTGTGTGTGCTATTCTGACTTTGTTGTCTGTCTTTTCACTGTTTTCTTTCTAAGTGTCCCTCAGTTGTACTAAAAGACCTCTGGGATTACAACAGTCATATACAGACATTCCTACACATTTTATTTATGTTGCACAGTGTGGGTAACAGTGCTTAATACAGCAGTACTATTAAGTGATTACAAATCTACATTACCTTATGATACCAGAGTAAACACATGCAGTCCAGCAGTTAGACCTTTATTGTCAGGCTATTATGCTTTTATTTATATACAACCTATATGAGAATCTTCCTGCCATATTCTCTGGTGTATGCAGTACTTGCCTTAAACAATAAGGTTTTATATTGGCAATTATCTTACTAATACTTTTAGATTTATTTCCTATGACAATACATGCAAGAGTATTACTAACCTGCCTCGTGTCGCAACCTCTCCAAGTGACATCTATGGGCCTCCTGGTCCGCGGCCCGCTCACTTGCCACTGTGAAGGACATAAGATGAATATTTAGCCATACCTATCCATAATATACATGAGTTGGCAATTATTAAACAGGCAGTGGAGTGATACTTACACACAGCTGGGACCACCCCTGCCATCCTAGCCTCTTGGATCCACTGATCCAAGAGATTCCCCCTTTTGCCGCTTCAGGTCAGCATAGTGATGCCTGACCTGCTCACCAGTTCAGGGTATGCCAGTGGCACTGATGAGGTCATGGGTGAGATGGTCCCAGGCTTCCGCTTTATATTGGGAACCCTGGTACTGGCCCTGCAGCAGTCTCTGCTCATGGTCTTTGACAAGGAGTCCTGCCATGACTCTGGACTCCTGGATGCCCCAGTGCTGCACCCGAACATGCACTCCCTCCCCCCTTCCTGACATGGTGCCTGCAAGGGGAAGCTACAACCATTTATGAGATGTATTTCCCACCTGTTGGGTTTAAGTAGGGCTGATTTCCCGCACTTTGCCATGATTGGACAGTTTTGAAAAGGCTGAGCTCTGGGCAAACCTGCTTACCTAAGGTTGGCATTGTTTAAAGGGGTATACCACTGAGCAAATTGAGTTAGCTAGTCTACACACTGTTTACACCTACTAAGTTGACCTGTGCAATGCTTAGCATTGGTTAATATTTACTTTGCATTATATTTGCTTTTTGGCATTGATTTATTATTCATTACATGTTATATATATGTCTGGTATCCATGAGTCATGTGTAAGTACACTGTATGGGGTCCTTGTGTTTAATAGGGGACTTCAACACTGTATTACAATTACACCTCACATCTGGGCTTACTTCAGTACTCCAGTTCACATATTTATGTTATGTAGTAGGTTATAGAACATATGAGTGCATACTGATTCCTTTCACATGTTCAGTTTGATTTTACTATAGTGAATATTTGTTTGGTGATCTTCAATATTATGTACCACTGTGCTGGCTTGGTGGTTAACTAATGTGACTAAGTGTATAGGGTCCTTGGTTCAGGACCTGCAAGGCTGTTCATTTTGTTGCTGGGCAGAACAGTGGCTGTTAGATACAGAGTGATTAAGGGACTTTTAAGCACTTGTAATGGGGTTTGTTTGGGTTTGCGTGAGGGTAAGCTATGCTAATCTTCGGTAAAATATGCTTACAGAAAGTTAACTTCCATATTGCTTAACCTGTGTGCTCATTGCTTACCCCCACACAAACAGGCTTAAACCCACTTACTGGTGCTTACATATGCTTACTCCTGCTTACTACTGCTTAATAGTGCTTACACTTGCTTACTAGTGCTTACTCCTGCTTACCACTGCACTAATTCTGTCTAATGGTTCTTGGGAAGGTGGGAGATTTGGAAACTGTATGGAGTTCCAAATCCAGCCCAACAAAAGATGAAGTAATAAAGCTCTGAGAGGACAAACTTGGATCAAATGTTTAATACATAGACACCATCAGCTGTATGGAGTTATCATTCATTACACATTTTACCTTCTATTTGTATCCCTGATTCCTGTGTACATATACTGTATGGGGCACATGTAATTATCTGTGGACTTTGCAACATTATGACACTGATACCTCACATCTGCATTTAATGCAGTTTTCCAGTTCACAAATATATGTTATTTAGTAGGTTATGCAACTAAAAATATTAGTCACAATGTGATTTGACATGGAAAATAGAATGTGCTGCAGTAGGACTCGAACCGGGAATGACTGTTCGTAAGGCGAATGTTCTGCCCACTACACTATTGCAAAACTGCTTAATTTGCCAATATCTTCCTTTTTATCCTCTTCTGCCATTTAAGCTGTATTAACCATAGCTAAGCGATGGGCAAACCCGCACACCTACGGTTAAATATAATCTGTTTCATAAAAAATAAAACTATCTTTATATTGTTTGTGTTTACTATTGCTCTTGTACATGTAGGGGGATGTTACTGGGGGTATGCAGACACCTATGAGCGGTCTCGCTCATTCTTTTAGGGCTTTCTGCTGTTCTTCATTGCAGGGGCATGTATATTCTGAGAGCTCTGCTCTCAGACATGCCCCCTGCACTCTTACATGCTCCATGTAAGATTAGGTTCTCAGGCAGCATGCCTTCATTAATATGCATGGTGCGCTGCCATCCTGCTCCTAAATGGCCGCTTCCATGCAGGACTAAGCTAGTCCTGCATGGAAGAATAGTGAATCCGGTTGTATGTTTATTACCAACTGCATCTATAAAATTCAAATTGACATGGGGCATCTCTGAATATTATTGATAGTTACAACAAAATTTAAAATAAAAATCATGTTAAGTCAGTTTAACTGCATGACAGTACAAGGCAGAACATAGTAGAAGACTATACATCAAGTTTATAAACAAGCCTTGGGGTACTGAGCCATACATTCCTTAAGGAAGCCAATGTCAGACGGTTTCCTCTCTTGACTGAAAAATTCTGACAAACATTTTTAATATTGCAGGCAGAACTGAAGCTGTGGTGTAGAGGGGTTTAGAGTTGATATCACAATTTGTTTAAGTGGGCAGTATAATCTTAAAATATTTTTTCACTAAAATATTATACAACATAGTCAAAACTACCCTCAGGTAACTTTGAATGTGACATGTATATTATTGGATTTAAAGCTAAAATTCATTTTTGACAACAGTCAGTGCAAACATAACTTTCTCAGAAGGAATCAATAATGAAATGGATAGATGGAAAAAAATCTTTGGCCTCCTTTCAGTGCTATAGTTCAATGAAAAGAGACATTATGACCCATTAATTTTAAACAGATGCAGCACTTTTGGATTTGGTGACTAATTTGCTCATACAGATCTCTATATATTAAAACATAGGGTTGCACAAAATGACATGGTTGTGAAATGTAACTATTTATAGCATGCTTAAACTGAAAATACAGTTGCATAGTGATAATAAACACTTAGTACCGTGGTAGTCTAATTATTTATAATCCATTCCTTGATGCACTATTAAAAATACAAAATTCTCCCCATAATATACAGTAAATATCTTTTTCTATACACCCTTCCTTGAGAAAATCATGCAGGTTTTGTAAATATATGTTATGTTTCATAACACAAATTGTATTTTCATACAACACTGCGTGACTTTTATAATTTACCTCATCATTTAAAAAACAATAGTGTTGGAGATTCTTCTTGGGCAATTTCTAACTTCCTTGGAGTATAGACACATGCAGGGGTGATGTTAATACAACATGTGCTAATCTTTTATTGTGCATTCATTTCACAGACATGAATAAGTTAAAGGATACTTGCAGTTTTCAATGCGTTGATATTGTCAGTGCAAGAGGTTACAAAAAGGATTTTAATGTGATTATCCTGTTTTTGCTATATTTTTTGCTCTCCACATCAGTGACCATTAAAAATATGGTCTTTTGCCAAGCAGAGCTGCTGATGTGTGTGTCATCAGGAAGTTATTATGCAGCTATTAGAGATGGACTTAATACTTAAGCCCTACATAGTTGTCCAAGTGCATGCTCTGATAGCTGGTATAATGGATGAACCTGTAATAGCTGTAGCACGATGCCCTCTCTTTTATCCATAGCTGGTATGACCCACAAATAGCCTTGCTTTACCTTACAAAGAGATATTTCTTTTTAGATCCCCAGTCTTCACTAAGGATTATTGGTGTGATCATAGGAACATATGAAGTCACTAGGCTATTGACTCTGAGGCCCTTACAAGTCTAGTCAAGAATTTAGCCCATATTATGACAAGTCAGCACCCAATTCCTCTGTCCAGAACAGACACAGGTGGAATCCCAGGGGTATTTTCTATTCCCCATCTAGTTATCTAGGTTGTGCCTAAAATTTGTTAATAAGTTACTCTGCTTGACATGGAGAGGGAGTCTATTCCACAGAAGGGGGAGTCTCTGGGACACAAATCTGTCCCACCAACAAGTCCTATTGATGTGACAGACCAGGTTGAGGTTT
This sequence comes from Protopterus annectens, assembly GCF_019279795.1. Classification (NCBI taxonomy): domain Eukaryota; kingdom Metazoa; phylum Chordata; order Ceratodontiformes; family Protopteridae; genus Protopterus; species Protopterus annectens. The sequence goes on from NC_056739.1 coordinate 830,365,139, forward strand.
CACATGTAGGTTACTTGAGGGGGGCTTTACTTGAGAATATGCAGCAGTCCTATCAGGGTGAGGTCTAAGATTGCTTTATATGCAAGACAGAGGTCACCTCTGAGGAGCCTGTGTGAGACTGAGTAGGTGGACAGGGCTTTTGGCCTATCTGTGTAGGGCAGATGTTTGAGGCCCTGGATTCTCCTGGTGAGGAACCTCTGTGGTCCCTCCAGCCACTGCATGTGCTTTGTGATGTAGGTGCTGAAAGAGACATTGTACTCAATAATGGGATTTATAATGGAAGAATACAGGGATGTTATGACCTCCTTGTTCCTGGATGAGATACCCTTCCTAATGAGGTGGGCCATGTAGAAAGCTTTCCATACAATGGAGGCAATATGGCAGTCAAAAGTCAGTTTGCAATCAACCTGGGTGTCCAAGTCCCTCACAACTGAATGCATGTTTAGTACCTTTTTATTAATGTGATAATATGTAGGGACATCACTCTCCCCAAAGGGGATGATGATGCATTGTTTGGCATTCAGTTTGAAGCCTGTTTCTGGCACCAGTCATTTGTGTGGCTGAGACCCTCTTGGAGGATGGTCGCATCACTAGGGGAATTGATGACAGCACCCAGCTTGCGGTCATCTGCAAACTTGGTCAGCCATAGCCCACTGGTTTTGGCCTGCTCCTCAGAAAAGTATAACCCAAACAACAGAGGCCCCAAGACCAATCCCTGGGATACACTATTCATTACGGGTCTACTGCTTGAAGTGGCTTCCTCTATTTTGATTAGGTGGGTTCTATTAGTAAGCCAGTTTGCTACCCATCTGGTAACATACAGATTGATGCCTAGTTGAGAGAGTGTATCTATTATACCTGAGTAGAGAATAGTATCGATGGCTTTGACCAGGTCAAGGTAGGTGGTGTGCACCATCTTACCCTCGTCCATGGCTTTGGTGATGGTCTCAAAGAAGTTGACCAAATTTAACAGGCATGACCTACCCTTGATGAAACCAAACTGTGTGGGATTAAGTGTTTTGAGGTTGCCAATGTCCTTGTTAATGAGGTCCAAGATAATCCACTCCATGACCTTGCAGATCAGGCTAGTTAGGTTGGTGGGTCTATAATTTCCTGGATTGGTGGATGCTCCACCTTTGTACAAAGAGTCACACTGGCTGTCCTCCACTTAGCTGTGATGAAGCCGGTACTCAGGCTTTGGTTGAATAGGGTGCCTAGTGGTGCAGCAAATTCCTGCCTGAGTTGATGTAGGATGCAGCCTGGGATGTTATCAGGTCCCATGGAAGCTGTATTTTTTGCCTTTGAGAGGGCAGTGATCACTTGTTCCCTAAACATAAGGGGTGGAGAGCAGGTTCTGGGGTGTCCTGATTTACTGATGGGGGGGGCAAAGGGGTGAAGTTTTCACTGAACCTGTCTGCCAGCAAATTGGCTGTAGCTACAGAGTTTGTGTATGTGGTGTCCTTGACCACCAATTCTGAGCAGCTCTGAGTGCCTCCTTTGAAACTGCAGACATATGTGCAGAAAGGCTTATGATTGTCTTTAGTAGATGTGGCCAGCTTGGACTTGAAGTTAACTTTGGAGGATTTCACTAGTGCTCTTATTTGCTTGTTCAGGCTAAGGAGAGATTGCTTCCAATTGGGCACCTGCTCGTTCTTGGTCCTGGACATCAATTTTTTCCCTTTTATTATAGAGTTTATTTATTGTAGATGTACACCACACAGTTTTACTTTTCCTTGAGGAGGAGGATTTTGTCCTGTTGGGTATTCCTAATTCCACGCAGCTATATAAATGCTCATATAGTACTTTGGTGTAGGTTTGGAAATTTGTGCCAGTTTCTATGGAGGGGGAGGGGGCTATGAACTGTTTATACCTTCCCTAAGGAGGTTGTAATCAGCTTTGGAGAAGTTTTTATGTTTGACCTTAGCTGCGGGGGTCAGGGGAGATGGTGCCTTTGAATCTGACGACTTTGTGCTCAGATCTTAACAGGTTGGATGATACTGTAGTGATGCTGCAGTGGTTACTCATGTTGGTTAATGACACATATCCCTCCCTCTGCCTCCAGGGAGAGGTGAGTGGGCATTCCTCCCAAGAAGAACTGAGTACCCATACCCTATGCTTCTTTTTCTCCCCATACGATTCTTCCTGCACCTGGTTATCTATGTTGGAGTCAGGGTTCCATCTATGTACACTGCAGAGGAAGTCAAAATTTGTTTTTCTAATTGTTTTCTGTAAATTACTTACACTTTATAAGCAACTTTAAGCACTGCTGCTGATTTTTTTAACATCTGCTTTAATACAGAATTTCAGTGTATCTGCATTTACTCTTTCTTTTGACAATTTGTCTAAGTTTAATAGCACTCTGAAAATTGCCATATATTGTTAATGCTATTGATTAATCAGTATGTTGTTCTAGCCTATTTACAAAGTGATATAAATATCTTTTTCACTTAAAAAGAAAGGCACAGTAGATGCACTGCTTGTACACTTTTATTTACGAGTTTATCTCATGTGGTAACAGGATAACCTGTTATTTCATTTGATGAGTAAGGTGCTGCTTTCTATATGAAGTGAATAAAAACATAATTCTTTTATTTATACATCTGAAATAATTCTAGCACAAATGGCACTGGAAAACAATAAGAAAGCTTCACTTATATTTAAACATAATTAAGATTTTGGTTAATACTCCATGCCAGAATAAAAATAATACAACACATTCCCAACTAAATGCTTTTATAATGTGTGTGTCATGAACTTAGTGCAACAGGGATTGTTACTGCTGGGTAAATTCAATGAAAATATCACTTTGTTATTAACACATTTGTCTACAAAAGGATATATGATGTGCATAGGCTAACCATAATTAAAAGTGCTTCACAAAGAGTTCATTGGCTCAGTTGTCTTGGTGATCAGGTGCAGATATTTGTTTTTGAGATAATGAGACCTATGATTTCAACCCACATTCACTGAGCAGCAGTTCTGAGCCTTTTTTCACACTCTTCAAATCCATTCAGAGTCATAATGGCATATTAACTAATTAGGATGATTTATTTTATGCTATTATATGAATCAAGCCTCAATTGCGATGGACTTGCATTGTTTTATTATGCTCTGGGAAATGAGTAAAAGAAAGACAGGACCTTTGTGTACCTCACTAAACCACACACTTGTGCATCAGTCAGAAAAAACAATCAAATATAATTACCACCTATGATAAGATGAGAAAACTCTGCAGATGTAAAGAAAGTGAACTGATCACTGATTTAATTGATGCTGACAGCATATTCCAATTAACTGATTCTCATACAGTAAATGAAGTAGACATTGTGAACATACAGCAAGAGATGACCGCACAGGAGAAGAATTGCTTTCTTTCCTTTTGCTACAAGACAGGATGCTCATGGACTGTGTATCTAAATCTTGCCATATGGTCTTACTATGTTTAACTCTTGCTTTAAAGAAAACTATCATGCTTGTGTTTTTCTTTAATGCATTAGCAGCTACGTGGTGTGGAATGTCACACCTCTACCAGCCTGCATTCATCTTGTATTACAGAGTATTTTCTGAAAGATTAACATAAAAGGCATGTGATAAACAAATGTAAATACTTTGTGAACAATAAAAGGTATTAAAACTGTGCAAGTAACATTGGTATCACTTTGAAATATTCTTTGTACTACTAGTCAGTGCATTCATTGTATTTCTATAAATTTTATGTTATAATGCACACAAACCCAAAATTATATTTTTTGCTAAACTTTCATAAACAAATCTAAATATCTTAGAAGCTGTACAACCTAGACATATATTGATGGAACATTTTTGCTAACCAAACATAACTTTTCACATGACAGCAATAAATTCCTCCACGAGTACATGCTTACTGAGATATTTACTGAAATGTGAAAACATATGCTTAACTGCTTTATTAGCAATATAAATAACACTGTATATTTCTCATGAAGTGCAAATATCAAAGACAGTTTTCTTCAACATTTAAGATATCTGTTGTCATGCAACAGTTCGTAAGTCACTTGGTTTTTGAAGTATTAAGAACATGTGGAAATTGTGTTTATTTTCATAGTTACTAACAAACAAGTCATACCTGATGTACTGTCCAATATAAATAGACACTGACAATGAATTTTCCTGTCTCTGACTGTGACATATCACACCATACAGCTTAATAACATGTAAGTCTCTCACTTATGAAAATATAAACATAACTATGAATAATAAGTAAAAACTGATTAATTTCTTTACTGCAGAACATACTAGATTAACAATCTTAGTGTACTTTTGTTAATAATTCCGTGCTCTTTTTAATATTGCCTATTAACTGGAAAGTCACTTAGTTAAATAAGCCAGATCCAAAAAAGGTCTGGGTGCCATAAGGTGCTATGGGTGTGAACTGAAGTATATAAAAGGCACTATATGCTTCAGTGATTTAAACCACCAAGATAACAAATTCAGTTTTGCTGTCTCTTGTCCTTCCTATATTCCTTGTCACTCCTGTACACAGTGACTTGTTTCATATTTAGTCTTGCCCTAGAATTAATTTTTTCTTCTTGTCAGAGTTGTGTGCATCTCTCAACTATATGCATATTACTTAATTTACCACATACTGCATGCACACATGTATGCAGGGAAAAAACAAAATAAAATAACATTCTGAACTGTTTGTCTTATCTGATAGAAGTCCTATTAAAGTATTCAAACTTTTTCACATTTATTTCAATGCTTAACTTTTAACTGTCTTTCTCAAAACCTTTATTTACATGTATTTCAAAGTTAGCATCCCATGCAGCGACTCCCTATAGTTAGTAACCTGCTATATATTATTAACTTATATCTAGTTTAACTGATTAAGCCCATTTGCCTGAAGTCACAGTTGACTGAAGTCCCAAATGGTCTGCAGACTCTATATCAGAACAGTAACACCCATCTAGCAGAAGCCTCAAATACTGAGCCTGCAAGTCACAGTAACATATATGCAAGTACCAGCAAGGCTGGCCCCTAATGATGCAAAGCTAATAGCCAAAATATGTGCGGCACAGATCAGTGAAGCATCCAGGCAACACAAAACAACAGCAACTAATGATAGACATAGTATTCATCAAATACATCCAGCACATAAAGTGACCTGGCCCAGGGAAACAAAAGTGCCACACACAGGTAACAGGCACACAGGAAACAGGAAGTATAACACACCAAAGGATATGAAAAAGTATTAACACATTACAAACCCAATCAAAGAACAATTAAACAGGTAATGCAACAATGACAAATTTATGTTTTGTAAGCCGCTCTACATATTCCTACACACAAGTCCTCTGTAAACCACTTTGTTATGCACATTGTGTGCTTATACTGTAAAAAGAAATATGTTCCTACAAGGTTAAACAAAGGTTCATATGAAAGGCCAAGTATTCATATATTACATGTGGGACATGCCTGCAAGCAATTAGCATGATAAAACCTTGTGCACAGATACCCAGAGTAAAAGTATGTAACATTGTCAAGGCAATAATATGCAAACATCGATTCTGAACACAAAGTTATAATTCTGTAGCCTTGGGTTGGAATCTCCAGTCTCACCTTACATATTTTGTAATTCTCTCAAGTCTCTTAACTACCCAGTGGTCCTTGATTGCTCCTAAAAAAAGTCCACTGACCCTGCTAGGTTTACGCGAATAACAAATTAATAAAATAAATAAAAATAGCTAGCATGACATCTATTAAATTAGCTAAATAATTATTAATATTTATAGATGCTATCACTTTAAGGTCTGGAATGCAAAGCAAGTTTTGTAACATGGGGTCATAGCAGAATATTTAATTTGGGTACTATTGATGTATTCTTACAGTACCAGTTTCTGAATTCACTTTGCTGAGCAGTATGTTCCTGACACTGATGTTATAAGGAGCAGCAAGTCTGTGAATCTGTTCTACTAACTTATTATAACCCCAGTTTGCATTATAGCACATGTAATTGACAGCATAATGTATAACAAACAGGCCATCAGTAAGAATACCCTCGCTGTCTCTCTCTCTCTCTCTCTCTATATATATATATATATATATATATATATATATATATATATATATAAGTCTGTATTGATATATCAAAACTACAGAACTTCAAAAATTAAAAATGACACAACTCTATGATTTTTTTGCAGGGGGAAAGTCACCCTGCATCCCCACACCCCCTGCTAATTATATATACAAACTCCAAGATCACAATACAGTCTGGAAGGGTTAAATCCCCTGATCTTCACTATACTGCGATCTCTGTACAAAACATCACTGCTATAGAACCAAGATTATATGGCCTCAACTATATGTAATTTGAAGTTCCTTAACTTTGATGTAGCAGTACAGAAGATCTCTCTCTCTCTCTCTATATATATATATATATATATATATATATATATATAAATATATAAAAATATATACATATATATATATATATATATATCTGTGTGTGTGTGTGTGTGTGTGTGTGTGTGTGTGTGTGTGTGTGTGTGTGTGTGTGTGTTTACTTGTTCTTTGAGTCACAAGTTATGATTAGTGTTTCAATGTTATCATTCTGGCATTTGTACTTGTTGGTCGGAATTTTTTGATGCATTCTTGCAAAGAAATTACTAATATATCTCTTTTCTTTAGACCCTTCTTGCAGAACTTGCCAATATTAGGCTGGTAAGAGAAATTAGGATTCCTGGAATGTAGCTGGGCATGGTAACAAACATGGGTAACAGAAATCTCTGAGATCTGTTGTAGTAAAGTGAAATTTGGTTACATCATGCAAGTTGGTTTAAATAAAAAAGAAGTGTGGCATCTTTAAGGTACCAGCTGTTAAATGTAACAAATATGGCAGAGGAAAGGGTTGACTGAGGACATCGAATAGTTTGATCCATTGTTTAAAACTGAAAATTATAACTCCAACAAATAGCATTTTAACAATAAAAATTAGCACATTTGAATTAGATGTAAAAATAATGAATATGTACAAGTTACCATGGAAAGAAGAAGTTGAAGATATTACCATTTAGTAATAATCTAGAAAGCTGATTTAAAATAAGGGGATATGTGTAATCTACATCTATCAAGTGTCCATGATAAAAGATACGGAGGAACAAACGTTAATGACTGTTTCTTGTAGGAAATCATTAGTGGTGTAAGTTCTTTGTGTGTGCTGCCAATGATTCTTTGTTTAACTTTATCTCTTCTTCCTGTCCATCTGCCTGTAAAGTTGGTGTATATAAGTTGGGGTGTGGCTGCTCCCCTTGTGCGCTGTGCAGTAGGCTTGCCCCCTGTAGAAAACTGTTTACAATTTCAGTTTTTCTGTGTTATTTTTGGGCATTTGTGTTCAGTGCTGTGGTTCCTTTGTATCTCATGAGTATGGATTTTTTAGTGGAGCCTGACACAGGTACAAAGTTGAGAAATATCTTGTAATTTGTGAGGACATTAATGTGAGAACAGGCCTGTAAAGTAACTACAAACATTATCTTAAAATATGAGTAAAACCATAAGTTAGAGTTTTACGAAACAAGAGAATAATTCAAGAATATATGCAGTTACTCAGGGTTGTTGCATCAAGTGATAAATCCATGAAAAATGGAAGTGATGGGATACTTTTGAATCACAGATATCTAGTTTTAGCAAAAGCAGAGGTTTGGTTAATCTAAGTTATAAATTCCTTATATGTACTGATATCTGAGCAAATTCTCTTTCATCTGTGAGTAAAACTAAGAGTAGAGAGAATAAATACAGTTTCAGAGTTAATACTAATCAAAGGTAAACTCACTGGACAAAATCTGATTTTGTTTAGATGAAAAATGAAATGCAATCCTGTTAAGATGTACCATGGAAGAAAAAAACAATTTGATGGTATTGATGACCTATCTCAACATATCTTGACTTAGTCTAACCATATCGCAAAGAAAATTAAATTATTGAAATGTCATGTTGAATGTGTAGAAAAAATAGGAAGTGAAAAACAGTGTAGGTAAAAGCAAAACATGTTTAAAATTTAAAGAGAGTAAAAGGTTTAAGGCAGGCTAACAGACACTTGACAAACCAAAAAAAAAAAAAAATTAGACTGCACAAAATGCATATGGAAAAAAAATACCAAAATAATTAACATGACTACTAGAAAACCTTTGGGAGTGCAAATTTGAAATTGAGGTTGCTGCATTATAACAATGTTTATATTCACACACACACACACACACACACACACACACACACACACACACAAACACACATATGAGCTCAGTGGCGGCTGGTGACTTCAAATCAAAGGGGGGCTGCAGGAGAAAGCTGAATGGGTGGGGTCAATGGGAAGGGGTGTGGTCAACTAGAAAGGGGAGGAGCTATGCTCAAAACCACAAAAACTAAATATACTGCCCTGGGTGCCAAACCATCATTATGAGAGTTCAATCAAGACAAAATGAAGTGTAGAAGAATAAAAATATTTCAATGCATTGGCTGCATGACAGCTTAATATCTAGATGGAAACAAAAAGGTTGTGAGGCATGAAAAAATTACTTTTTAAATACATTAATGGAATGCCAGTCAAAATCAAGTATAAGAAAAACAAGCAGCACTCAACTCAAACCACTTCTTGCACTGCAGTTCTAATTATAATTTATATTCAGCTTTATTAAAGTACCAAGTAACATGCTGAAAGTAGAAATCTCTGATGCCCCCACTTATAAAAATGTTCCTTATCCAAAAAAAGACCTGCTGCCTGACATCTACTTGTTTCATGGGGAAAACATGATCAAAGTAAAAAATGAAAAGCAAACAAGAAATAAGCTCAAGATACATTGCTTAAAAGGATTACTGTACAGGTTATGGACCACACTAAAAGGATTACTGTACAGGTTATGGACCACACGATTGGCATTCTGTTTACGGGTAAAGCCTGCAGAGATGACTGGAAGTCTCCAAGTGTAATGAAACTCTTAAAATAATGTAATCCTGTCCTTTATTACAAATACTGGCATATGCATTTCAATACCCAACGCTTATACATTATCTAGTTAAGTATTCTCTACATGGCAACAGAAAGGCTTTCAATGTTGGCAATTCTTTAACAGTATGCTTATTAAAGCTTACTTGCATCTTGCAATCTCAGCCAAGCTTACCTAATGGTCATTAAAGTATTGCTACTTAAACACAGAGCAACAGGCACTTTGAGTAATAAGCATAAATCAACAGTACAAAAAATATGACAGAAACCAGACCATTCTGTAAAAATCAAGGACAGATGAAAAGCCACTCTAGTACTTGTGTCCACCTTGGATGGGGGGTACTCTGCACATTTACACTGCATAACTACTCCTTGCCTTGCTTCGACACATCCAGAGTCACTACATGGGGGAGTGGGGTGCAACAAGTATGTCACAGTTTGAAATGTCTCTGGCTGACTTGTGATGGCCCTGACACATTTGTCATACCTCTCAACCTCAGAGCAAGAAATCTGGACAAAGCCATACAAAGAAATGGGACAAAGGCCCAAAAATAAGGACAATTTTTAAAATATTGCTCTTATAAACTTAGAAAGATAATAGAGGTCTTGCATTAGTATGAATTTTCTGAATGGTATGAAATCTGAAACTCAAATGTCTGTCATTATTTTCTAACTTCAGTCTTTAATGATTTGTCACTAATTTGCCAAAAAAAACACAATTTTATGAAAAATGGACTAAAAATGTGATGTAAAAATATAAAATAGCAACACAATACAGCTGGAAACCTGTCAAAGAAGGGATACTTTAATATTAGTACTGCTAACTTGAGCAGCTGACAAAATAAAAGAATCTACATGCATTTCTGAAATAAAAGTAATCTAACTGATTATTACAGTTATTTCTTAATTATAAACCCTCCATGTTTTCTTCCAAAATTGCTATTTTGTGGAGGGATCATTAGGGGAAGAGCAACATTTTGAGCCAAAATCAGGGACAGTTGAGAGGTTTGGCTATGCCTAATTCTATATGTACCTCTCAACCTGTTAATGCAATAAATCTGGACAAGGCCAAATATATTGGGGGAACATATAAACAGTACTAAAAATTGCTCTTGTATAAACTGAGACAGTTGATAGAACAGGTCTTACTTTAGCATGCATTTTTCTGAAGGTTATGAAGTCTGAAACTCAGTGTGTCATTATTTAGTGACTTAATTCCTAAATGATTTGCCAGAAAACCACAAATTTTATGAGGAACAAACCAAAAATAAGAAGCAAAAAATCTATTCATTCTTTGAAAATCTGAACAGTTGGGAGGTATGGTTCAGCTGGGGCTGCCTAAGTTTGCCGCCCTTCCCCCTCACAAAACCATGGTCGAATGGAGCCTCCCCTGCAGCCATTCCAATGATCCATTACTTGGCTATTTCACTCCATTTACCATAAACACTAACGTGCATACTGATTTACTTCTATGATGATTTGAACTTCATTTGAAAGTTTTATTTTGCATTTTACAGCACAAACACTAAGACATCTGCTAAACAAACTTGGCATTAAAACTTCTCTGCCATTGAAACTCACATTCATTGAAACAACATTGAAACCCACATTCAAAGAAAATACATTTTACCCGTGGCAGATAAAGATTAATTCTGGGCTGTTTTCAAATCATAGGCCCCTTGCATATGAAACATACATGTGCTCTTTGATACACCTTCCTATTGCTTTGAACATTTTTCCAGTAAACAATGAAACAAAACGCATGCACCAATGGCAAAACTGCCCAATTCAGAACATCTCCATCATAAAAGTCTACTCAAACTTCTACAGTCCACTATTATCAGTAAATATGCACAATTCTACAGTCCACCATTATCAGTAAATATGCACAATCTCTGAAGTAGTAAAAAAGTCATCTAAATAATTCCACATTAAATAAATCTGTAATGAAGAGGTTGCTGCTAGCAATCACCTTTATATTTCATGGTTTCATCGAAAAATAAAGTGTCTGATGCCCCTGAGGAATAAATTGCCTAAATTACATTAAAAATAAGCTAATAATATTGCAATAGGAAATGGATGGCAAACTGATAACAGGTTCATAGTTAGTAGCTTAACTTTCAGTATGGCAGCATTCACCCCTTATGGGAGTAGAACCAACAACCTTCTGCATCAAAAGCAAGTACACAACCTGTTGTGCTATTAGCAATGCAAGCTGACTTAGCATAATCAGCACTAAACTTCTCTTCCCCTGAAGCTCTCACCTCCTTGTAAAATCTACTCAATACTCAACTGCATCTCAACTTTGCAGCACAAGAAATCTGGAAAAAGCCAAATTTATTGGAGTGGGTCAAAAGGGCAAAAACCAGGGACACATTAAACATTGCTTGTATAATCTTGGAAAGCTGCTAGAATAAAATGCTGTGTTACCACCATACATTTTACTGCCAAGGTCCCTGTGCAAAAGAGTCAGAACAACATACCACTATGCCAAATCACCTGCTTTGTGAAAGAAAAATGCTGTGTTACCACCATACATTTTACTGCCAAGATCCCTGTGCAAAACAGTCAGAGCAACATACCACTATGCCAAATCAGCTGCTTTGTGAAAGAGAGGAAGACTGAAACTTAAATGGCTATCATTTAATGAATTCAGTTCTCACCATAGCTGTCAACCTCTTAGCACAAAACACTTGGACAAACCCAGTAATGAGGGAATACAGCCCTCAAACATATTCAGTGAATTCAGTTCTTGCCATAGCTGTCAACCTTAGCACAAAAACCTGGACAAAGCCAATAACAGGGTAATACAGTCCCAAAAATAAGGACAAATTTCAAATAGTCATCTTATAAACTTAGAAAATTGCTATAATAAAAGGTTGTGTTACTATATATTTATTGCTAGAATAAAAAGTTGTTTTACTATGTATTTTGTAAAGAATATGAAGTCTGAAATTCAAATGCCTGTCAATTTTACTTCTGACTGAACAAAAACAATTTTCAGCAGAGGCCCAGGGAGAAATACTGTAGACACATGTCTTTGTAAAATGGCAGGACGCCAGAGCAAATCCACACAAACACAGGGATAAGATGCAGACTCCACACAGAAGGCACCCCAGCCAAGAATCAAACCAGAAAACCTATAGCTGTGAGGCAACAATACTGCCACTGCACCATCAAATATGTAAGGAATTAAACATTTAGAAACCTGAAGTCTGAAATTCAAATGCCTGTCAATTTTATTTAACATTTGTTAATCAGGACAGTCTGACTTGGAACAAAAAACACAATTTTCAGCAGAGGCCCAGGAAGAAATAATGCAGACATGTCTTTGTAACATGGGAGGACACAAAAGCAAACCCACACAAACACAGGGAGAAGATACAGACCCCACAAAGACAGCACCCCAGCCAAGAATCAAACCTGAAAACCTGCAGCTGTGAGGCAACAATGCTACCACTGCACCATCAAATATCAAGTATTGCAGCATTTACAAACCACAGATATTATGAGGAACAGATCAGTTCAAATATGAGGCAAAAATCTGCAATTTTTTTACAAATGGTGGTGGGTAGGGAATTCACCTCTTTAACACCTGCATACAAAGTACAGGGTTCAAACCTGAGGTATTCCCTACCACACCACCATGAGTCTAACCACCAGTATATTGCACCTGGGACACACACACACACACACACACACACACACACACACACACACACACACACACACACACGCCCCTTGTAGCAAACCACCATACATCCCTGTCCACACACTTACCTGTAGTAGATCTTTCCCTGTAGTAAACCACCATAAATCCAAATCCCTGTCCAAGTAAGCTACAAAAATCTGCGCAAATCCACACCAGACCCTGCCCGACGAGACTGCAGCAAACTCCAATCCACACCAGACCCTGCCCGTCGTGAGATCTTCCCCTGCCCGACGAGACTGCAGCAAACTCCAATCCACACCAGACCCTGCCCATCGCGAGATCTTCCCCCGACGAGACTGCAGCAAATTCCAGACTGCTGACGTTGCAGTCCGACCCCGACACGTTTTCCCAGCGAGTTCCAGGACAGTCTATGCAGTTTAAAACTGCATAGACTTCTGGGAGCTCTGTTCTTCATGTTTCCCAGTCAGGACTGCTGCTGAGACAATCTGCGCATGCTCCAAACTGTCTCAGCAGCAGTCTGGACTAGTGCGCATGCGCGAAAGTCCGCAATTTAAAAAATTTTTTTTTTATTTTTATTTCTTTATTTTTCTTTATTTTACAGTTGAGGGGGCTGCAGTCCGGCAGTCCAATAGCATGGGCCACCCCTGTATGAGTTTCAATGAATCTAAGATTACATATGTATGGATACAAAGTGATAGTATGAGTTTTTATAAAAAACATTCACTAGAAAGATTTGAGGAAATACTTAACATTGTAAAATGAAGGGCATTTAGCTCTTATTGCACTTGTAACGAAATATATCTACTGAGCAAAAAAGAAATGTGCAAAACTGCAGTAATACCTGTTTAGACATTGTATTTTTCAGTTGAAGGAACACGTTTACAGGTATATAAAATGGCATTTTTTGTGATCTTTGAATGTATAAGCCTATAATATTGACAGAAAATTCATTATTTTTTCCTGCCAATCATCTTACTAGATTTAAAGGACCTGTTAATAATAATACACCTTTAACATGCACAATTTGCATACATTTCAAGAAGGTTAGCAATAGTTGCTTAACTCCTATTTTAAAATAATATTAAAAAATATACCCCCGGATTCAGCAAGCAGCCGTGCAGGAATAAGTTATTCCTACACGGCAGGGACTGTTCCTGTTCAGCACGGCAGAGCGCCATGCATATGTATGAAAGCTCACTGCCATGTTGTAAAATGGACACGGTTCCATGTATGAGCGCAGGGAGTGTGTCTGAGAGCAGAGCTCTCACACTATACATGCCCCCTGCACTCCAGAATTCCCTTTTGGTATTTTAAAATGAGGGAGAATGCTTATAACACCCCAACCAGTCAGGATAACAAATCTGGTCAAAGCCATAAGGGACAAGTGTCCCTACCAAGACAAACATTTTGTTAGAATAACACATTTAGCATAAGCACATAGCGCACACTTCTCAACCTGTCAGAGTAAGGAAAGTGGAGAAAGCCAAAAGGGACAATCGTCTCACAAAGCAGAAAGTTGATAGAATAACAGGTTCAGCATTAGCATCAATATTCTGAAGGGTACAAATAAAAAAACACAACAAATAATTTTTTTTTAAACATGCAATAAAGTTTAAGCGTAGCTGCGCAGGTGTGCCCATTGCTTAGCTACGCTTAGTCCAGCTTAAACAGCACAAGAAGTTAAATAGTAAGGGACATCCAACATAAGCAATACTGCAATAGTGTAGTAGTTAGAACATATGCTTTGCTAGCAGCCATTCCTGGTTTGATCCCTACAATAACCAGCTGGCATTTTACATGTGAACCAGTACATAAACATTTTTTTTAATAAAGAGCTAATAAATAACATATATTTGTTAACCAGAGTACTGTAGTAGGTCCAGATGTGAGGTGTCACTTTAATAAAGATGTGGAACTCCCATATAAACACAAGTGCCCTATACAGTATAGTCAAACATGAATAAATGTAATGAAAGCACATTGGGGCGTGTCAGGGACAGTAAACAAATTTATAATATGTAAAGAATGATGAATCAATCCCATACAGCAGATAGTTTATAAAATAAAAAATAAGCAATGCTAAGCATTGCACAGCTTTGCTGACTGGGTGTAAGTGTTGTGTACATATGAATACTAAGCAATGAATAGCCCAGCTAAGTGGATTTTCTCATTGGTAAGCAATGCTGAACCTGCCCCTTTAAGCACTGCCAACCTTAGCTAAGCAGGTTTGCCAGTAGCTTAGCTTAGCTCAGCATATTCAAAACCATCCAATCACAGCAAAGGGTGGAAAATCGGCCGTATTTAAACCCTACAGGTGGGAATACAGCTCATAACTGGGTACAGCTTCCCACTGTAGGCAGTATGGCAGGAGTTGGTGAGGGCATGTGCTTCCAGGCGCAGCGCTGGGGCATACAGGAGTCCAAGGTCTTGGTAGGGCTCCTGGTACAAAACCATGATGAGATATTGCTGCAGGGCCAGTACCAGGGATCCCAATATAAAGCGGAAGCCTGGGACCATCTCACCCATGATCTTACCAGTGCCACTGGTATCCCTCGGACTGGAGAGCAGGTCCGGCACCACTATGCCGACTTGAAGTTGAGAAAGAGGGAGATCTTGGATGAGTGGGTCCATGAAGCAAGGCAGAGGGGTGATGTCCCAGCAGTGTGTAAGTAATCATACCAATAACTGTTTACTAATGTCCAGCCTGTGTATGTGATGGATAGGTATGCCTAAATATTTCTCTATTTCCCTTACAGTTGCAGCTGAGCAGGCTATAAATCAGGAAGCCCATGCTAGTAGGTTGAAAAGACTGCATTGCGAGACTGGTGTGTAACAATTCTGCTTGTAGTAGTCATACCAAAAAATATAAAGTAGTAGAAAGTCAGCTGGCAGTATTAAAGCTGTGTATGGGTTATACTGAATAAACCAGACAATATGGCAGTAATAGTCCCATATAGGTCATATTTAGACAAAACTTTATCTGCCTGGCAATAAAGTTCTAAATCCTGGACTGGTTGTGTTTCCTCTGGTATTGTATGGCATTTAGTGTTGCATTCTCTGAATAGTAATGTTGTGTTAACCACTGTTACCCACACTGTGCTACATAAAAAAAATGTCTAGGAATGTCTGTATAAGACTGTTGTAAGTACAAGGTTAGACTGTACATCCAAGATAGACTTAGACAGAAAACACCAAAGGAATAGACAGTAATATCCAAATAGCACACTCTGATGAAACTTAAATTGCTGTGTTTTTAGCAGACACAGCCATGGTTCGAATCCTGAAAGAGGTAGTAAGCTGTATGCATATCATACCTCTCAACTGTACAGATTTTCGCAGAATGTCCAGATAATTGGCTCACATTTTTGGCCTGTACCTCTGTCTCCCTGGCAAATCACTGGGATGATCTCAGAATTGTAGTCACTTAATAAAGACATACATTTCATTTTCAGACCTCATATCCTTCAGAAAATGTATATTAAAACAAATCCTGTCACTCTAGCAACTCTCCAAGTTTATGAGAGCAATATTCAAAATATCTCATTTGTACCCCATTTTGTCAAGCTTTGTTCAGAGTGTGTGCATTAAGAGATTGAGAGGTATGTGCATAACATTAACTAGGAATCTGGGAATATGTGTAGAAACATTCAGGCAGCGTTAACAAACATTCCCGCCACAGGTCTGTCAGATAAGAAAACTGTAACTGCCTGGCAATAAAGATTTAAATACTGGACTGGTAGTGTTTACTCTGGTATTGTATGGCCTGACATGTAGCATTCACCAACATCTGATATCAGAATAGTACTGTTGTGTCAACCACTGTTTCTCACACTGTGCTACATAAAAATATGTCTAGGAATGTCTGTATAAGACTGTTGTAATTACAAGGTCAGATTGTACAACCAAGAGAGACGTAGAGAAAAAACACCAAAGTAATAGACAGCAATATCCAAATAGCACATTCTAATGAAACTTAAATTGTTATATTTTAGCAGACACAGCCATGGTTCAAATCCTGGGAGTGGTAGTAAGGTATATGCATAATCATACCTCTCAACTGTACAGATGTTTGCAGAATGTCCAGATAATGAGCTCATATGTTCCACCTGTTCCTCTGTCCCCCTGACAAATCAGTGGGATGATCTCAGAATTGTAGTCACTAAATAATGACATACATTTGATTTTCAGACCTCAAAACCTTCAGAAAGTGTATATTAAAACAAATCCTTTTACTCTAGCAACTCTCCAAGTTTATGAGAGCAATATTCAAAATATGTCCCTATTTGTACCCCCATATTTTCGAGCTTTGTCCAGAGTGTGTGCATTAATAGATTTAGAGTTATGTGCATAATATATAACTCAGAATCTGGGAATATGTGTAGAAACAGTCAGGTAGTGTTAACAAACACAGGTCTACCAGGTAAGAGATATAAAATTTAGCTATAAGACAGTTGAAGTATACACTGTGTACAAACATACCAATGCCCAAACCACATAGAGTATTGTAATAATACCTGCAGAGTAATGATTATAGCAGTGATCATTAAAGTTGTGAGTACTGCAAGGATATATAAGTTGTTAATTGACATCTCCCCCCCCCCACCATATCTGCAACAATAATCTAAACACACAAATCAGTGGGTATGTTTACTCCAAGCCTACTGGTGGGACATATGTCCTATTGTTAAAAAAATATTGAAATGTGTTTCTATTAATGTTCCATGTTGATATACTATAATTGGTGGCCTGTTGCTATCAGTGTAACCTGCATGCCATTGTAATGGCCACTGTGGTTCTATATATGCATGTGTTCTGTTTGCTATGCAACTGTTCCAAATCTGGCATTTTGGGTTAATGGGAATATCCATGCATGCTGTTATAACTAATCCTGGGTTGTGTTGACTATTACTAACCCACATATGTTCTAAAACTGCAACTCCATAGCACATTTGGGAAGGCCGGTCCCAGTAGACCCACCTCTCCCACCTGGCCATGGCACCAGGCCCCAGCACTTCTACGACCCACCCCGGGACCTCCTCATCTGCTGGTCCTACACCACCTTCAGGTGGAACCACCTCAGGGGATGGGGCATGTCCCTCCTGGGACCAGAGCGGACAGGATTCTGTCACCCGAAGTCAGGTCCAGGGACTGGTGCATAGTGAGCTCCAAAGGGAGTTTGGAGATCTGCTATGCCAGCTTGAGGGCTGTGTGGTGCATTTAGCAGGTCAGCCTGCCCTTTCTGCTCAGCCCCCAGCACAGCCACCTTTGCAGCCATGAAGGTGTAGTGGGACTGCTCATGGGTGGGGACCTCAGTCCCACTGTTTCCATTTGGAGGCTCATGGGCTTCTGATTTCTAAACACCCTTCCCCGTCCAAGGTGTTTACCCCTCACATGTGTCATATACTGCCCCTGTATGCTGTCTTGTCTGTCTTATCTGTCTTCCTACCCAACCTACCTCCCCAAATATACCTACTATCCTTCTCTAACATCCCACTCTCACTTAAAAAAAAAGGGCAATCTGTCCCCCCCCAAAGAATTTTGCCCCATATATAGCTGTCCATTTCGCACACATGTCCACTGGACACATGTAAGCTGGTCTAATTGGCTTCACAACACATTATTGTTGTCCTCACCCCTCTCTCAGGGTTTTGAGTGTCCAAATCTACCTCCAAATTTAGTATATATGCAAAGCTGTTGCTGTAGAAGAAATGGACAGCTATGGACCTTCCCTACACCCGTCCTGCACATCCCTAGCTACTTTCCATATTATCTTTCCCTCTTTGTGCCCCCTTTTTCACCATTTTCCTAGCACCCTTTTTTCTTTTCTTTTAAAGAAATTAGAGTGGGGGTAAGCAGGAGTAAGCACTTTTAAGCAGTAGTAAGCGGGTTTAAGTTTGTTTGTGTGGTGCTAAGCAGTGCCTACACAGATTAAGCACTTTCAGGCTGTCTGTAAGCATATTTAACTGGAAGATAGCATTGATTACCCCTGCACAAACCCACTTAACGCTGCTCAGAACTGCCTTAACCACTCTGTATCCAACAGTCCTTGTTCTGCCTAGTAACAAAATAAACAGCCCTTACAGGTCTTGAACCCAGGATGCTGTACACTATAGTCACAGCAGTGACCCACTAAGCCATTGGAGCTGCACAAATGTCTGTTGTTTTTTCAAATATATCATTCAGTACACATACTGAATAGTGAACAACTGCTTTGACTACTACAATTGCTTAGTACTTGTAAGTGAAAATAGTGTTGAATCAGTTATGTTTTTATATCTAAATATACACATATCAGATAAATATGGTGGGATACATCTAGGAAGGTATATACAACACTCATGTTTGCACATAACAAGGATATGGATATATATATATATATATATATATATGTGTGTGTGTGTGTGTGTGTGTGTGTGTGTGTGTGTGTGTGTGTGTGTGTGTGTGTGTGTGTGTGTGTGTATATATATATATATATATATATATATATATATATATTCAGAGGGTGGCCTAATGGTTAAGGTGTTTGCCTTACAAATACAAGGTGTGGGGTTTGAGTCTCATAAGGGATAATTGGCTAAGCTTAAAGTGGCTCACAAGGGCAGTTAGCTTAGTACTAACCTATGAACCTATATACATATGTAGATATATGTATACATATACATATATATATATATATAGAGAGAGAGAGAGAGTGGAGTCATACCTCAGCACCATAAGTCACAACCTCTTAGTGCAAGGGAATGTAATGTAAGTATTGCAGGTATATATGTAGAATGTTGCTACAGTAACAGGGGTTGTGTCAACAGACATGTGTAGGAAGTCACTTCTGATACTGACATGTACGCCATCACTTACTGACAGATATCATAAGATCATCATAGTGAAGTACCACACAAATTACAGTAATGATCCTGTAGAATACAGCAGAAATATGACCAATAAACATGGACAATCTGACACAATCTGGTCAGTCCAGAGGTATACACAGAACTCCTTAGTGCAAGACATGTGAAGTAAGCCTGACAAAGGGGATGTTTACAGCCATGAAAATGGGGATATCACACAAATACTGGAATAGATAAGCTTACACAGTTGATGCATTCACACCCTCCTGTCTGTCCTAGCACATATTAACCAGAGAAGCAGAGGTCCCAAGCCCACATACTTCCCACTAGTTAGTGGCATACATTTTCACAGCATCCCACTGCTTTTTCAGATATACACAACACATATGGTTGCCAGGCAACAGTACATCTGACAAATATCTGGACATAACATCACACTAGGTAAATACACTGAGCTGCTAGTCATGACACAAAGCACTGTGTAAACTACAGGCAGACTGCCACAACACTGACCCAAGTTTCCTATGGGGGAATACACATGTGCTTGCAAATATAGCAGGCACTACAGGCATGTAACAGCATGGAATAACAGACACGAGTGTGAAAGTGCATACCCCCAACCAATCGCAACACAGTCACAGTCACATTATGGTAAGCCTAATTAATAGTACAGTATATGGACTGTGTGAACAAAACCATCCTCATATTTGCCACTCACACACTAACCCTACATATACTGGCCCAATATACAGTGTAGTCTGATGCCTGACTGTGGTATGGAACATGTCTCATTCTGGCCCTACAAACATATACGCTGATAGGGTACCAGCAACTGGAGCAGCATGCAATGTCAGATAGAACAGGACCAAGAACACTGACATCTACCACAGTCTGTACACAGGCCAAGTAACATATTCACAATACACTGCTACACAATACTGAGACTCTGTCAACAATCGCAATAAGTACACAGACCTCACTACTGTACAGACTACAACAGAATGTCCAGGTTTTGTCCTCAAATATAAGGCCTACTATACATAACATGTCTAGCAGTCTGATATCTCACTGGCTTGTTATCAGGTATGATGTCAGTAAATAATGATATACTGTACATATGCACCTCTTACTGCATGATATATGGACAAAGGGTGATAGACTTGGGGGACAGAGGCACAAATACATGGCCAATATTGACATATTGCTGTGATAAATTGATACAATTCCTGTTGTAACAGGGTTTGTTGTGACATATCTTTTCTGAGGGACATGAAGTCAGTAACTCACATGGATGTCATCATGTACTGACTCCAATCATCAGAGTATGCTGCTGAATTTCTAAAGATAGGAAATGTGTGAGTAACACACCACATCTAAGACTCCAAACTCTGGCCACTCTGCATATAGCACTACAGGTAAGAGTTTCCTCAACCACATAACACTGTCATGCCAGACTTTAAATCATGTGGAACAGCCATATCCACAAACCCAGTTAAACCAACACTACTTCAAATATAGAACAGCAATACTTACATTCTGTCCCCATGTCGGGAACATTCCCCTCCTGTTTGTTGGCCTGGCTCCACAGTGAATGTTGTAAGATGTATTTCCAACTACCCCCTGTGATGCTGTTTGTCAGACACCCACATGAAGTCCTGCTCACAGTGAAGGAAAAGGGCCAACACCCATATGAAGTGCTTAGTTATAGGTGTGTGTTTCCATGCAATTGGCTATAGAAATGATACCACAGCTGTTCCACATGCAATTAACAAGTGGGGGACTGCAATTCGTGCACAGGCCATCAGTTGATCATGACCATTACTTACAAAACTCAACCTGCTGCCTATGCAAAACAGATGTACTTTTCCACATCCACCAGAGTGGGAGAGAGAGAGAGAGACAGAGAGAGACAGAGACAAAGTAAGAAAGGAAAGGAGTAAGAGAGTAAGAGCCAAGCATGTTTGTGTATGATCCATGGGTGGAGAGTGGTATCTGGGTATTATAATGGTTGCCTATATTGTTTACTAGCCATACTGTCACATAGTAATTTCACATGGCTGTACACATTTATGGCTGAGGATTGTCTACAACAACCTCTACAGTGTTTGAAAATTGTTGGCCTTGTAATGTGGACATTGGGACATATAGGTCCTCAATGTAATGATGCAGCAAAACCCACACTGCTATGGATCCTATCATTATACAATCACCCCCATGCAGGATATTGATGACACACATACAAACACACACTTACCAGTACTGAGTTTCAAACCCCTACCTAGCTATGTATTGTTATTACAGTGTTACGCAGCTACTGCACATGCCACGGAGTTTACATACTGGGGAGCTGTCCAAAGGTATCTTTGAAGGTAAGTTACATCAGCAACAGTGCTAAAGGAGGGGTAAGGGAAGTGTAGTAAGTGTGAATGTCCACAAAATCATGTGTCAATGAAGACACACACACACACACACACACACACACACACACACACACACACACACACACACACACACACATTATAACAGTTGGCAGGATCAGGATTAGAGCTCCTGCCTAACTAGTTTACTACACTACAATATTTCACAGTTATAGCGAGCACTACAGAGCTTATAGGGTTGAAATTTGGCCAAAGGGTTATTTCAAGGTGAATGACATCAGCAGTCGTGCTAAAGTAGGGCAATGGAAGGTGTAGTGATTGTGAATGGCTTTAAAATCATTTATCTCCACACACACATGCACACACACACACACACACACACACACACACACACACACACACACACACACACACACACACACACACACACACACTTGCCAGTACTGAGATGCATAGGTTCATTGCTTCACAGGTGTGTAGTAGATGAATGGGCCTTAAGGCTGTACAAAGCTACACAAAGGGAATACCTTTGCATCAGGCCACATGACAATATTCTCCATTGTGGCTCGGGGGTATAGTCCCTGGAGTGGTCCCCAGGGGTGGGTATTGTATTCACCATCCACTCATCTGGGTTACTATTGTGGGTGGCCAGTGATGTGCATTGCTTCCCATGTATGTGATCTATATTCCATAACATGGACAGTGTCTGGGTTGTGCACATGTCCCATACACATGTTCTTTGACATGTGGAAGTGTACTTGAAGCCCCTGGGGCATGTTGTGTGGACAGATTGTTATCTTCTGATGTAGCATTTTTTACCTAATTTGCTGAGACCTGGCTATGTAACTGAGGTTGTGCTTGCACCTACATTGACAGCATGATACGGGTATTCAGTGGGGTTAGTGGTGTCTGTCCATACAGGTCATGTGTATAAGGCATGGTATTCCTTTTCTGGGTTATGTTTGCAGACTCTACAGTTGTTGCAGGTGTCCAGTGGGAAACATAGCAAAAGGGCCACTGTAAGCATTTATTTGCCTACTGCGGGGATGAAACAGGGTGCCATGTCCTTTTACTTGATGCATAACACATACTCAGTCAGGAGATGTAACACATCAAATTACTGTCTGATGTCAGTGCCACTGTTGTAGTCAACAGGCATGTAGTCCACTGCAATCACACCATGGTTACTATCTGTGAGGCAATATGCAGGGAACTACTAATATAGTGGTTGTTGCCTAGCCAAGTGTGTTTGTCTATGAGACATGGGTGGATTGTGTTCTCTGAGTAATAAAAGGGCTGCCTATATTATTCACCAATCCATAATGTCAAATGTAGGGCTATGGATTGTCTACACCAGCCTCTCCGGTGGTTTGACATCTGTTGTATTTGTAAGGTGGACATTGTGAGTCCTCAACATAATAATTTAGCAAAACCCATCCCACAATGGTTCCTGTTATTACACAATCACAACAACCTCCACACAGGATACTGATGAGAGATATACACACACACACACTTGCCAGTACTGGTATTGAAACCCCTACCTTGTTAAGTATTGCTACTTTAGTGTACCACATTTATCGCAAGCACCACAGAGCTTATAGCTTGAATGTTTTCCCAAGGTACTTCTAAGGTGAGGAACATCACCAGCCCTTGTAAATACTGGCTCTGGGTGATGTAGTGGGTGAGAGATCCCAAAAATAATTTTACCCTACATACACATTTACATTTGCCAAGGGTGAGGTTTAAACCTCTATCTAGCAATCTTTACGGACCATTAGGTTACGCATTTACCACATGCACCACTGACCTGGCATGGTTTAGGATTGTCAACAGGCACTTCTAAGGTGGATGATATCTGCAGGACTGTTAAAGTCAGGCTCTGAGATGTATACTGGGTGTAAATTGAGTCAAAATCTTTGAGGTATAGACATACATACATACACACAAAATGCTTGCCACAGATGAGATTACAACCCATGTCTATGTAGGTATTGCTACTACATTGCACCACATTTATGGCACATGCCATGGAGCTTAAATGTTGGAGAGATCTCCACATGTATCTTTGAAGGTGACTAACATCAGCAGCAGTGCTAAAGGAGGGGTAAGGTGAGAGTAGTAAGTGTGAATGTCCATAAAATCAGGTATCATCAAAGACACACACTCTCTCTCACACAAACACACATAGTTTCACAGTTGCCAAGTCTGGGAATAGAATGCCTATCTAACTGGTATGTTACACTACAGTATCACGCAGGTATCACAAGTACCATGGAGCTTATGGGTCTAGCCCTTCTCCAAAGGGTTATTTCAAGGTAACTGACAGCAGGCTTGCTAAAGTAGGGCAATGGAAGGTGTAGTGACTGTGAATTGCCTCAAAATCATTCATCACCACACACAAAGTTTCACAGTTGCCATCTTGGGGATTAGAACTCCTGCCTAACTAGTATGCGACACTATACTATTATGTAGTTACCACAAGTGCCACAGAGCTTATGGGGCTAGTGTTTGTCCAAATGGTTATTTCAAGGTGACTGACATCAGCAGGCTTGCTAAAGTAAGGCAATAGGTGTAATGACTGTGAATGGCCTCAAAATCATTCATCTCCACACAAACAGTTGCAATGTTTGGGATTAGAACTCCTACCTAACTATTTTTCTACAATACAGTATTACACATGTATCGCAAGTGCCACACAGCTTATAGGATTGAGATTTGGCCACAGGGTTATTTCAAAGTGACTGACATCAGCAGGAGTGCAACATGGGCAATGAGAAGTGCAGTGTGTGTGTGAATGGGCCATAAACCATTCCTCTGGAAACACACACAACACTAAGTCACTCACAACTTTACATTTGATAGGACTGGGTATACAAATGCTAGATGAATACTGATTTGTACTATCGTGTTACACAGGTATCACAAGTACCACAGACACTATAGGGCTGAGGGCTACCAAAAGCAATGTCTGCAGTGATTGACATCAGCACATCATGTGATATTGGCCAATTGGATGTGTGGTGGGTGGATCAGGCCTCATGATGGAAATTTCTCTGTCACTGTCTGTCTTTCTCTTCCCCACATCTCTGTGTGTATATGTTTGACATATTATAGTGTGTTGGCCTTGAATATGTGTGAGTATTCCTAGCCAATGTGTGTGCAAAGCAAGAATGGTGTACAATGTGGTGTGTGTGCACAGACATCTGCGACTGACAGATATATATAGTCCACTGTGTTGTCAGACATGGGCTTCATTTCTCTAAGTGTAGGAGCATGCCCGGTATGATCTTCTTCATTGAGTGTGTGAATCCATTCCAGGTAGGTTGTACTGCAGTCCAGCATTTAGTGTTCTACACCTACAGCTAGCAACATGTTTCTGCAGGATATCTGTAGATAGGTTGACAATATGGAGTCACAATGGGCAACAGATAGTGGGACACTGTAACTATTGTGTCTGTGCTGCTTCTGTTACATGGTTGGTGTTAGCAGAGATATTCAGACATGTACTGTTTTACACTAGGATGTATTATGTCATCAACTACTGACAGATATACTTATTTGCTCACAATTATTTCCTGGAAAATACAAGCTGAATGAAGCTGTGTCCAGTACTGGGGTCTGCAGCCTACATATTCTTGCACACTCATGCCATTCTGGAGGGGTAGCTGCAATCACTTGCTAATGAATCTGTGTAAATGGTCCAGCACCTTGGTACTGTGGTGGCTGAAGATCCCCTGCTTGTACATACATTGACATAACAGAATGGCCATATCCTGCTGTGACCATACCTCTCAGCTGTACAGATTCACCCAGGTTACCCAGAGGCAGGGCTCATATATTTGGTCAGTTCCCCTTCACATTGTGGTTTACAAGCAGCTTTGTAGCCACCCATTACTGGGTTTGCAGGCAGGGGTAGTATGGGCACACATATCAGAGTTTCAGACTTCACACACTCCATGACATCCATGCTTCTACACCCCACCACTCTGTTATTTTATCCTTTTCCTAACATTATAGGAGCGATATCTGAGAAGTATCTCTATAGTTGTCCCGTCATCCCAGTGGTATTTAGGGGTTGGTCCACAGTTCATGCAGTAGGACATGGTGGACATGCTACTGGGATTTGTCAACATGGCCTTGCATTTGTGTTCTGTTGATTGTGTTATGTTGAAAGTTGGGACCCCATGAGATAACATACATTGGCAGTACGGGTGAGGCACAGGCCTTTGACAGAGGACTGCAGGGCATTTGGTAGTGATGCAGGCCATCTGTAGCAGGCCAGTGCATTCTGTCACTCCTACATTCCCAGGCTGCAAGCCACTGGATTCCCCTTGGATGATAGGGTAAGTGCACGAGGTGTTAATGGCAATAGTTCTGTCCATATTAATCCACTGGTCTGAATGCTGGCATGGTGCTGCTTACAGCTAGGGACACAAAGCTTCATGGGACACATCTTCAGCATGCTACATTTTGTGGGTATTCCCATACAGAAGTGGGGGTCATACTGTACTCATTCCCAACAGCAGGGATATGACCTGTGATAAACCTGTGGCTGATGGTGGGGTGAGCTGAGTGCATGTGTGATATGGAAGCTTCTTGCAGCTGACTCACAGATATACCTGGGATACTCCCCTTATGCTGCCTTGTGCGGGGACATAGGCAGTCTCTCATTACTTCATAATTGTGCCTTTTGTGGTCTGCTACTGCTTGGCCAGACTACATCAGTATTCCATACTATACAGACAACTAATGTGCTGCTCACCTGTATGTACAATTCCACAGGTGTGTGCAGTTGACAGTTACATTTTATGTACTCTGTGTAGGGTACTTCTGCCTGTGCACTGTGTGTATGTCTGGGCCCACATTCATTGCATGTCCATCTTTTAGATGGTGACAGATATTGACATCTGGACAGTGAGTATGGATGACTGCTGACATGGGTATTGCTGAGATGCATTGTGAGTGACACTACAGTTGTCGGAACATGGCCCTGTCATCAACAGTACTGGCCACCGAGACACAACCCTCCATGCCTACATGCTGACCAGTTCCAGACAATATTGAACACACACCATCCTAATACACAGACACCTGCATATTGTACACATGCAACAATCTATCCTGTAAATTGGGCCAGCTCAGGTAATCTGTGCTAAACTGTTATTAAACCCACACATACATGTTACTGCATTTCTGCATAAGATTGTGGGGGGGGGGTCACATCTGACAACTGTAAACATTTGCTATGACTGTACTGGTATTTCAGGTACTCTGTTGTCTTCCATTTCGTTTTGTATTCTGACCTATCATGCAGACTAGAGGCATATCAGTAGAGTACAGATCTTAGGTTTTATTGACCTACATTTCAGTTTCAGACTTCTTACCCTTCAGAACTAACATACAACTGGCAGACCTGTTGTAGTCTGTCTGTGTAGGTCTGTAGGGGCCTGTTCACCATTGCCATCAATTGGAGGCCTTAGCACAGCCTTTCTTTATGGTCATCTACACCTGTCCTGCTGGCTGAGGCTGGTGTTGGGTATGTGAGCCTCACTGACATGCATGTGTGTGTCCTATGGACACACATTTGGGCCACCACATGTACTGTATTGGTATTTGTCACCTTGTCTAGTACTGCCTTCTTTGTTGACACCAGTATTTGTTATGGATTTCATGCTGCCCATATAGGTGTCCACTATCTGCTGCCATCCCATTCAGCCACCCGATTCCCTTGCATGCTTACATCCATACCATAGATACAACTATCAGAACATACTACTCCAATCAGCAATTGATAGGAAGAGTGACTTACCTTGTGGCTGTGCCAGTATTGAGGACAGTGCTGGAGGGCTGACTATGTCGGATGCACATAGTACACTCCCTATACATGGTGAAGCACAGGTAATGTCATGTTTGGCATCCCTTTTACTGTATGTGCGAGTCAGAGAGAGGTGTCATTCTCTGGGTCCCTACCCTGTCAGTGTATGTGCTATGTATTGCCTGTTTGCCAAAGCCTGGACATACTGGGCATGCCTCCTTCTGCCTACATGGGCAGGCTCAGGTTGTTCCTCCTCCAAGTCCCTCTGTGCCTGTGATGGCCTTGGCAATGGTGAGGGGCTGTGTGGCCTTGCCCTGTACTGTTCCTGCTGCAGCTGTTTCCACAGGATCATATTGTGTAGTATGGCACATACAATGAACATTTGTGTACATGTAGCTGGAGAGTACTGCAAGGCTCCACCGGATATGTCCAGGCAGCGGAACCATGACGTGAGCATCCCAAACACATGCTCTATTATGATTCTGGTTTGTGCGTGTCCCTCATTATGGAGTTCTTGTTTGGGTGTGTGTGCATTTCTGGTTGGTGTCATCAGCCATGGCTCCAGTGCGTAACCAGCATCGCCCACTAGGTGGCAATATGGGATGTCCCCACTGGCAGATGTCTGGTACAGTTGTGTCATATGCCACATGTGGGAGTCATGACAGCTTCCAGGGCTGCCAACACACACATTCAAGATAATGCCCTGGGCATTGCACACAACCTGGCAGTTGATGGAGGGGAAGCCTTGTGGTTTATGTAGATCCTAGCCCACTGGCCGGGTGGTGCTTTGATGTGTATGTGCGTGCAGTCTATAGCACCCACTACCTCAGGGTATTCTGCTATTTGGTGGAAGAGATGCATATTGCTGGTCAATAACTCACAGGTATCGAGGCGATATATGTGCTCACCGGCATGTGCTGACATGGCATCCAGGAACTGGTGGAGTACCTTGAATGCTTATGCCTGTGAGATCCCCATCATATCCCTAGTTGGCCTTTGGAAGGTACCTGTGGCTAGTACTCTTAACCCTACACATACCTTGGTATCCACTGGGATGGGTTCCCCTCTGTTGGTTCTGTGTGTGAGGCGTGGCCGGCACAGCTCAACATTTTGCTGTAGAATGTCCCTGTCCACCCTATAGTGCTGCACTATCTCCAGCTCATGTAGCCCCTGGTAGGTTACCCTGGGTCTGTACACTCTTCTCCTCCTCCTCACTGTGAGTTGGTCATCAGCATTCACATCCTCACCCACCCTCAGTCTCTTCCACATATTGATGTATGAGAGTAACAGCAGCCCCTAACATTTTGTAAATTTTCTCAGGTAAAATTTCCCCATCTGTGTACACCAGTGGTGTAGAGATTGTGGTAAAAATCAGAGTGAAAGGTGTTTGCATAGTTTATAGTCATGTGCTGGGCTGGGCTGCTGCCTGTGTAATTGGCTGATTCTGATACATTTCACCTGTCAGCTTTGCTGGTTCTACTTGATTGCCTTCCTACTGCTGTTTTCCCTTCCCAATGCCTTCCTGTTTAAGCCCCAAGGTGTGCCGTGCATACCCAATGCTCAGATGTGAACAGAGCTGCTATTTCCTGTTTTTTTTTTTTTTTTTTAAAACCTGGTACACGGTGTGCACACCCGTTTAGGCAATGTAAACATTGCTAGGCAGCCTCAGACACACTCCCTTCCTTAGCTGTGCTTAGCTAATGGCAAACATGGGCCACAGAGCTCCAATAAGCTTACTGCATGCATGACACACACCCCCCTTATGAGGTCATGTACCTCTTATAGTCATACCATGGTGTTGCTGCACCTACATGGTTGGGTGCAAGCTAAAACTGAGAGGAATTCTGTGACTTAGTATCAGTACCCTCATTTGCATAAAACAGAATGCTAATTCATAGTTACCACGCTCACACTGAGCCTTCCCCCTTAGCAACCACTATTCCCTGGTATTGTTGTCTTATGCATGCCACTATCATGACAAAATGCTGATTTGGATTTAAAAGCTTATTTCCAACTTTTTTCATATTTTCGGGCTGATCCCGTTTGTGTACCACTGCCCTATGCTTAAATAGCCGAAATCTGCCCATAAAAATCAAAGTTATTTTTTATAATTTTGCAACTATTTCCCATGCCAATGGCCATATATTTGGCCATTGGCATGCCTACTACATTGAATACATGCTTTCTTTGGAGCTGTCATGCCTCCGTTTTGTAAGTTGCAGAAATGTATTCAGTTAGTAACCAAGCATGCATGCATGTTGAGCTGTGCCGGCCATGCCTCACACACAGTTGCTAAGGGGGAAGGCTCAGTGTGAGCGTGGTAACTATAAATTAGCATTCTGTTTTGGTTGGGAGGTTGGCATAATGGTTAAGGTGTTTACCTTACAAACAAAAAGGTGCAGGGTTTGATTCTCACATGGGGTAACTGACTAGGCTAAAAGTGGTCCACAAGGACAGTTAGCCTAGTACTAACCTATAAACCTAAGTGAAAGAAATACATTTCTGCAGGTTGCACTGTTCCTGCACAGATGCCTGCCTACTTCCTGGCTCGCTAATTATCCTCATTTGCATGGTTTTCACCAGCAAATGGGGTAATTAGCATATAGCAGTGGTGTCCATGCAGGAATAGTGTAGGAGGGCTCGTGCACATCCCAGGAGCTCATTCCTGGATCGCTCATCTGCCATATTGCGTGCAGCAGCTCTTGCCCTATTCCTGCACTCCATGCAGAGCTTGCTGAATCCCAGGGATAGAGTTCATTCCTAATGTTTATATGCTCTGCCAAATCAGTAACTGCTTTTGACTATGCAAATAAAAATACATTCTGGGTAATTTTCCTGAAATAATGGAATTTCAAACCATTGTTTATTATCATCTTTATATAATTTGATAAGGGCTGGGATTAAGATATTAATGAAATGACAAAATGTGCATATTTGCAATTAGTAAAGGTATTCAACTTCACATCGATAATGTAGTTTCAGAATTCAAACCATTGTAACACTTGTTGATGATTTATTAATTATGACAAAATAATATAAGAAATTGATGAAATGAAAGGCTTAGATAATTGTGTTAGTGATTTTTTGATTAATGTGTCCATAAATAAATAATTTACAGTTAGGGCAAAGAGAGATATCCAAGTAGGAATAAAAACTAAAAAATAAATAGGTAGCAGTTAGTGCAATGGCACAGATGGATAAAATCTTAAGCATGGCTCAGGCAACCCATGTCTGAGTAGCAGCTGGAAATTGAAGGATGTGTATGCCAATTCTAGTTAAGAGGGCATGCACTTGGACACACGAGAGGCTGATCTCCATTTAATTTCTCTAATACCACAATGGGAATGGACCCCATTCCCAAGTCAAAGTATGATTACAGTTCATGTGATTAGTATTGTTTCTATCTTTGATGCCAGCCAAAAGTGTTCTTTGCAGCAGCAGCAATGTGCCCAAAACTGACTACTTTTGCAATTAATATGGAGTTACATGTATTGGTAACATATAGTCATTGCTCCTACTACTATTGGAACTGTCTGGGTATCCTTCTTCCACACTGCCCTCATTTCTGCCTACAAATCCTGGTATTGTATGTTTTTGTGTCTTTCTGTATGTAAGACACTGTAATCACTGGGTGTAGCAATTTAAATGATCAATGCTACTTTTGTCTTCTTTTCATGAACTACTATAGCTGTTTTTCTCACATCTATTTTTGAACTGTTGGCAATGGGTATAAACATCATCATTTTCTACAATGCTTTGTGGCTCATGTTTCCAATGCTTCTCAGCTACTTCAGTGTTATAATGTTTGTACAATCCCCAATGCAATAGTCTAGACACATTATTATGCCTTTGAGTATACAGGTCTTCTGCCATTAATATATCACACCTAGCAATAAGATAGGCAGCTGTTTCCAGTTCTGTTTTACATAACCTGCATTTTTCTGTTTATCCATGTTCATTGACTTTGTAAACCTCTTCCTAACCATTCCTGCATCAGATCCTGATTGACATGAAGTTGTTCCAGGAGTTTTCTGTACTTGCTACTATACTTATAAATTTTCCACATCTCTTACTTTCTCATCTGATCCTTCACCTTATAGTCTTTCTTTTGTTTTTTAACACATTAATTTGCTGCCTGATTTTTATTTACTTCTGGTTTTGATTTTCATTCCCACCTGATACCAAGATGCTTCTGCTAAGCTAAGCAAGGAAGTCATCTTAGATTTGTTCTCCTTATTTTTTAAAACTTTCATTATGTTTGGATCTTTTGAAGTCAGCAGATATGTATACATGCATAGATCTGCAGTCATATGGCTGCAATCAGTTTTGAGGAGGCCTATACCGTCTTCAGAATGGGGAATATATAATCTTGGAATACATTGATTTTTATAAATTATTTGATAAGCATGAAGTAGCCGCGGTGGTGCAGTGGTAGCATTATTGCCTCACAGCAAGAGGTTCTCCCATTTGATTCTCGGGTGGAACGCCTTCTGTGTGGAGTCTGCATGTCCTCCCCGTGGTCGAGTGGCATTCGACAGACATGCGTAGAATGGGTGTGCCTTTGCTGAAGGTTGGGCATCGAGCTGGCACCTTGGCACCTGTAAAAAATCTACTGCCAATCATTAGTGGACTGGAGTTCCAGTGTGGCAACCCCTAACCGGGAAAAACCGAAAGAAGATCATTTGATAAGCATGAAGTATTTTTCTTGTTTTCCTGTCCAACTGATGCAAAACCTTTTGGGGCTAGTTAATCACCCCAAAACTGTAAGAACAGGAAGATCAAACTGATATATAGCTTGGACTTTGTTCCTAGATGTCAGAGCTATTTTCAGTATTAATTTTAATCTTCTAAAATATTATTTATTAAGTTATATTTAAATGTATTCATATTTTATTGTTGATCCTTCATCAGCTTTCCAAATTTTATACACTTCATCTTTCCCAGGTTCTTTTATATCACATTTCTGTCCCAGACTGATATTTTATTGGTACTGCAGCTTTCCTGCTTTAAAGGTTGCTTTTGCACATTTATCAATACCAACAGACATTCATATATCACCTAAGAAAGTTTTGACCACTTGCAGGTGTACTTTCAGTTCCTCATCTGATGACTATACATCCACAAAAAGAAGAGAAGTCTTTACACTTTGTTGTTTTCTGGGAGCCAAATTGTAACCATGACCTAATATGTTAAAGTAGACAGTTTAATGGGCTAAGGGCAAGACAAAAAAGCAGCAGTGACAAATATTCACCCTGGAATATCCCTCTTTGAATTTTCATCCCTCGGATAATCATTTGTCCTTCATCATGGCTTAGCTGCAAAGTGTTTTGCTACTGTTTCATCATCACTGTAAAGTAATTGATCAATGTAATGTGTACCTTATAATTTGTAAACACTCTTTTATCTATGAATGTAGGATGCTGTCAAATGCTTTTTTGTAGTCTATCCATGCTATACTTAGATTCTTCCCCTTTTACAATTCTCCATTATGACTTTATTTAACAACAAATGATCCTCTGTTCCATATTACTTTCTTTTGTTACCATTTTGTTCTATTGCCATGACTGAGTTTTCTTCTAAATAACTATAATCTCTGACGGCATCAGTTTCAGTATATAGTTTATACATCATAGGAAGGCAAGTTACTGGTCTACATTTTTCAGGATACCTTGCAGGTTCACTCTTAAAAAGGAGTGAACCCAATGAGGACTGTGGGATGCACAGGCAGGCAGTGTCTTCGAGGAAGCAGGGCATTGGTTGAGTCAGTTTGGAGGTGGAATGATACAATAGTCCACTGACTGCATACTTGTCTATATACAGTACAAGTACATTTGGAAGAAGGTACTTAATGAATGACAAAAAGTCCTCCTTGGCACAGTGGATGACAAAAAGTCCTCCTTGGCAACAATATCGTGCTGCCACAGGGTGTTTCAAACTCCTCCACGATCTTGAGCATAAGCAAGAGAAAGTGGAAGACTTGTCAAGTTTGGTAGAAATGGTGAACAAGGAAAGACTCCTAGGAGTAGCTGATGGTCAGATGCAGATGTGGGACCAGGATTTAAAAAAATACAGAGATAGTCAAGTACTCTGTTTAACTGGAAATTAACTGTGAAGTTTAGAGCAATATTTCTAACAGCAAGGATGGGTAAGATCTGAAATGATTGTTATGACATTAATAGTGTCTTGGAAGGTATTCCCCTTGATGTCCTTTATAACTAAATTAGGGTCAATGATTAAAGCAGTTTTAGCATTTTGCAGAAAGCTCTAGAATTGCCTACTTCCATTCCTGAATTCTGTTTGAGGAAGTAATGTGGTTTGGTAAATGAACAAGCTTTGAATTTTGTGCAAATCCTTGCATATTGAATTAAATTTTGCTGATAAGATAATATGAGGTTACAGTTAGTAAATTGGAGAAGTTTTTTTTTTCTGAGAAATGAAGGTATTAGAAAAAAATAGTTTAATGCATCATGTTCAAAAGATTATTTAATTACATTTGGAAAATTATTTGAAAAATATGTAATTTTAAGGAAATACATTCAATATAACTTTTTTAAATAACCAGTATAACAAAATGTAATTGATTCCTTAATTAGTAAAGTATCTTGAGTACCTCACTAAAACTGGAAATGTTTCTATAGGAGTATATTGTCTGGGAAACTAGCAGTCTCCCTATGTCAACCAAACTCTAGGGGTAATTTAATTTATATTTAACACACGTATAACAAAATACCGTGGATGAGATAAATAATCCACTGGAAAAACAAAAAAAAAATAAAGTCAATAAACCAACGGAATAAAACACTGCCAAATGGTTCATAAAAAGAACTAGAAATGTTTAATTTATAGGTAAGCACTTTCACAACTGCTTCATCAGACCATTAAAAATACAAATGATTCCATGCATATATAAAACCATCAATTAACAATAAGCCAATCATTAAGCAGCAGCAATCTGTCCCTTAAAACAGCACTTTAAGACATATAAACTTATAAAATGGACATATTATATTCATTTTTATGTTAAACACATATAAAATCAATATATAGGTTCATAGGTTCATACTAGGCTATCTGCCCTAGGGCATTTATAAGCCTAGCCAGAGTGTGTTT
Organism: Protopterus annectens; assembly: GCF_019279795.1. NCBI lineage: Eukaryota > Metazoa > Chordata > Ceratodontiformes > Protopteridae > Protopterus > Protopterus annectens. Next base: position 830,399,943 of record NC_056739.1, read on the forward strand.
GGCTTTCGCCACCCATTTTAAATTAATTTTGCTATGCCCTTTTTCGAGGTTAGTATACTGTGCCTCTGTCTAACAGTAACACAGAAGTGATACCCGGGGTAAACATACGATCTCCCATCCACTCATCAAGATTCCTCTTGAAGAGAGTCAATGAGGGACTCTGCCTAACCTGGACTGGGATTTTATTCCAGAGTGAAGGGAGCCTCTGGGTTATGAATCTGTCCCTCCAGCATGTCCTATTTATTTCAGTGCTGAGGTTCAAGTCTCGCAGCGTAGCTCGATGGGATTTGGATTTTCTGAGGTGCAGCATGTCCATTAATTCCGGGTTGGACATGGCTTTATACGTCAGGCACAGATCGCCTCTGAGCAGGCGGTATGCCACTGAGTAGAGCTGGAGTTTCTTTAACCGGCAGCATATGGCATCTGTTTGAGCCCTTTGATCCTCTTGGTGAGGTACTTTTGGGGTCTTTCCAGTTGCTGCAGGTGTCTGGTAAGGTACATCCCAAAAGGGGCATTGTACTAAATTATGGGCCTGATGAGGGATGAGTAAAGAGGCACGATGACCTCCCCTGATCTAGATGTGAATCCCTTCATGATTAGGTGGGCTATATATAAAATGTTCTTCTAACCACTTTGGCCACGTGGTTGTCAAATGAGAGATTGCTATCAACTTGGGTCCCCAGGTCCCTAATTACTTCTTCTGTACTTAATGGATTACCACCTATGTGGTAATTTGTGGGCACTTTGTTTTTGCCAAAGGAGATGACTATACACTTTTGGCATTTAGCTTGATGCCATGGCTCTGGCACCAGTTGTCTGTTTCTATGAGGCCTTTTGGAGGATGCTTGTGTCGGCTGGAGAGTTGATTATGGTGCCCAGTTTGCAGTCATCTGCGAACTTGGTCAGCCACAGTCCTTCCATGTTGGCCTGCACCTCCGAGAAATATATACCGAACAAGAGAGGTCCCAGGACTGAGCCTTGTGGGACGCCACTTGTAACTGGTTTGGAGTCTGACATGGCTCCAGCAATTCTAACCATGTGGGTTCTGTCCTTGAGCCAGTTTACAACCCATCTAGTGACATAGGGGTTTATATTTAAGCTGGTGAGCTTATCTATAATGCCCGAGTGGGGTATTGTATCGAAGGCTTTTGTGAGGTCCAGGTAGGCTGTGTGGACCACCTTCCCTCGCCAATGGCCTTGGTGACTGTTTCAAAGAAATCGACCAGGTTTAAGAGGCAGGATCTGCCCTTAACAAAGCCGAACTCGGTAGGATCCAGTGTCTGTAGGTCCCCAATATCTTTATTTATGAAGTCCATGATGATCCTTTCCATAGCTTTGCAGACCAAGCTAGTCAGGCTTATGGGGCGATAGTTTCCAGGATCTGTTGAGGCACCACCTTTGTGGAGAGGGACCACTGTTGCTGTACGCCACTCTTTGGGTACATATCCTGTAGTAAGGCTGAGATTGAACAGTAGTTTTATGTTTGGGTTTAGCTCTTGTTGGAGCTCATGTAGGATGCAGCCTGGGACACTGTCTGGTCCCATTGATGCTGTGCTTTTTGCTTTGGAGAGGGCAGCTCTTACCTGAGCATCTGAGATGTCAGGGGGGCAGCACTCAGCTGGGATAAATATTTGCCCTCTTGGTGGGGAGGAGGTGAGAAGTTTGCGCTGAACCTGTCAGCTAGGATGTTGGCAATGTCTGTGGGTTCGCTGTATTTTTTGTCATTTTGGACTAATTCTGAGCATATCTGGGAATTCCCACCCAGGTTCCTAACATAACTAAAGAAAGTCTTGTGATTATCCTTAGTGTCCTGTGCAATTTTTCTCTCAAAGCTGGCCTTAGACGATTTTATGAGTGCCCGTAGTTTTTTGCTAATACTGATCAGAGATGCCTTCCCTTTTTGGGATTTTGCTCTATCATGTAGTAGCTTCCTCCTTCTATTGTATAGTTTGTTTATGGCTGGGGTCCACCAGACAGGATGTCTGCCTTTGGAGGATTGGGTCTTGGTTTTATTTGGGATTGCAAGATCCATGCATTCCTGAAGGTGTTCATAGAATGCGTTTATAAAGGATTCTGCAGTCTGAGCCGTATTTTCCACAGGCCCGGGGGCTTTGAAGGATTCCACCTCGGTTTTGAGGAGTGTGAAATTTGCTTTAGAGAAGTTTTTCACTGTGGTTTTCTGGGCAGGGGGTGGGGTCGGGATGTGAATATCCAGTGAGATTAGTTTATGGTCTGATCTTACCAGTGAGGGATACACTTCTGGTCTGGAGCACAGAGTCCCCATGTTGGTGATGATCAGGTCCAGTATGTTTTCCCCTCTTGTGGGAGTGGTGACAAGTTGTTCCATAGCATTTGAGTTTATAAATTCTAGGAACCTTTGGGCTAGGGTATTGGAGCTAGAGTAATGCTCCCAGTCTATGTTTGGGTAGTTGAAGATGCCCAGTATAATGGTGTTTGGAGAGACCTTCATATTTTCCAGTGTTCTCAGGAAGGCCGAGTGGGGTTCCTGGGTTTGGGAGGTTGGTCTGTAACAGGCTATAAACTGGAAGGCAGTTTTACCCACTGTTAGTTGCACATGGATAGTCTCTGATGCTTCGTGCTGTGCCACCAACCTAGAGTTGTGGGTATCTTTGATGAATATTGATACTCCCCCTATTTTTGTGGTTCAGTCCGAGTTTTGGGGCCGAAAAGCATGGTATGAGGTATAACCTGGTAGTGCTGGGGTGCTCTCGGGAGCCTTGAACCAGGTTTCTGTTACTGCACAGATATCGATGTTCTCCATGCTAAGGAGAGTTTTGAGTGTGTGCATCTTGAGGTTTAGACTTCTGGCGTTGAGTAGCATTACTCTTAGTTTCTTATCCCTTGTGATACCTATGGAGGTGGGTTTGTCTTTTGAGCCTTGCCTAAAAAAGGCACTATGGGGGTAGCAAGAGCCTTTGCCAATATCCAAAAGCCCAGGGGTGACAGGTGCAAGCTGTCCCTACCGAAGCATCGTGGCTTGTCGAGCATGTCATCCCAGGCTGACAGGCATTGGATCCCCTTTGAATGACACCAATACTTAAGCCAATTGTTGAAATTGATCATCTTGTCTTCATATTGTGGCATCATTCTTGGTGAGGGTGCAATGCTACTCGAGGTCAGGGTCATACCGGCCTGGGCTACATGCTCAGAGAGCTCATCTATGTCTCTTTTCATGTAGTCCAGGGAGGTAAGTCTCAGGTCATTCACACCAGCATGGACAATGACTGAGTCATATTTGTACTTGCCTTGGAGTGACCTGAGTGCTTGTGTTATGTGGCGGATCCTAGAGCCCGACAGGCAGCTCACCATGACCTTCTCCTTGTTCAGCCTGGTGAGCAGGATGTCAGTGTGCCTGATGATAGAGTCACCTATTACAAGTGTATCAGGTGTGTTGTTTAGCCTTAAGGGCTGTGACTGTTCGGCACACTGGCTTTGTGAGCTATGTGTTGCACGTGTTTTGTTTTGGGGTAGCGGTTGCTTGGGTGTCTACTTTGGAGGTCTCTGCTGCTTAGGCAGATTTTTATTTAGAGTCTCCGAGTATGTTTTTGTGTGTTTATGTGTTTGGTTTGCTGTCGTGGTAGGTCTATGTGAGACTGGAATTGTAGTGAGTGTGGTTTCCTTCTCCTCCTGACTGGTTACGCCAGTACTGAGTTGAGAGAGCTTAGCCTCCAGTTTGGCTATATGGTTGCATCTCTCACATGTGTTGGAATTTGTTGGGAGGAGGAGAGGGTTGTCTGTGTACATGAGGCAGTTGTTGCATTGCCTCAAGATTAAAACAACGTTACCAAATCGCTTAACGTCAGAAAAGCACAAAACACTTTGTCATTAGCTTTCATCCACTTTAACGATCGTGAACTTCATCAGAATGATCATCTACCCCAGCAAACATCTTTTTATCACTTATTACATAGTCACATGTTACAAATCAATCAACATTTAAAATGGCCATGCTAAAAATGATAATACACAAATTTGTAACTTCTATACACATCTATATGTATATGAATGTGCATGTGTATATATATGTATATACACTTAATGAACTTTAAAAGTTTTTGTCCCATATTGTAAAAAATAAACATAATAGGGACTACATTAGTTGTAAAAAACACTTCAAATTGACTACTTCATTTAAACCTGGTTTTATGTCACCCCCCAACCTAATCTGCCAAATACTTTCTTTACATTCTAATCTGGTTTTAACATCACCAGAAAATTCTTCAATGTCTATATTGTCAAGAACAGAAAATGTAAACTTTTTAAAAGATCTACATTCTTTTGAATGTCTAGCTAATGCATTTTTTTCATCTCCCTTCTTTATGGCTAACTGATGTTCATATATTCTTCTTTTAAAACATCTTGTGGTTTTCCCTATATAAAAACTTGTGCATGTAAGGCACTGTGCCACATACACTAACATACTGCTATTACAATAAAAAAACTCTTTGTCCAAACTGTTCTATTTATATGTTTGAAATAAATGGAAGATGAATTGCTAACAAATCTACATTGTCTACAATTATGACAAGCAAAAGTTCCCTACAATAATACAATACAACAAATGAAAATAAACAGGGGGTAGGTTCTGGTTCCACAGAGACAGGGGAACTGTCTTTAATGGTGAACGAAGGGGAAGATGTGAGTGCTTCACAAGCATTATTATGTGAATCTGATACTGGTAATAAAGAAAGCATTAATAGTAACAATGGACAAAAGTTAACCCCTTTTTTGGTAGACAACCAAGGAAACAAAGGAGTCCATCATGCTCCAAGGTAGTGGAAAACAAGGGGAAGGTGAAAGGAAAGAACAGAAAGAAGTGGTAACAACTATGAGAAGTGATTATGAGATAGAAGTATTAAATCTATCTGATCACTGTCTGGACAATACTGTAAATTAATTTTTAAAAAAGGGCCTTTCCTTTATCCCTGGTAATTCTTTCAACTACACAAGGACAGTAATAGATTTTAGATTATTTTTGAGAAAACTAAACTTGAAATATATTTTAAATTATATCAAGATAGGCAGTGTTGAGAATAACATGAATGTTATAAAGAAGAGAAGCACTTACAATCCCCCTTTAACAGGTACTTTACAGACATTTCAACAAACGTGTGAATCCCCGTTAAGAAGGATAAAACACAATGATAAGGTACACAATTTGAAACCAGAGGAACAACAAGCCATTACATATTTGAGAAACAACAGGAATATTAGAATTATGAAGGCAGATAAGGGGGGAAAACTAGTGGTTATGAATCAAGTGGACTACATTACTGCTATGGAAGAGTTATTGAGTGATGTTAAGGTTTACAAAAAGGTTGACACAAATTTTATTAAAAGAAGTTACTATAGGCTTGATACAATGCTCTTTGACATGTTTTGTCAAGGTGAAATAAATCAACAGACATTTAACTTTTTGCAAGTAGATTATCGAAAAATGGCTATGTTTTTTGGGATTCCGAAGGTTCTAAAAATTGTATTAATCCACCATTTAGACCAGTAATTTCAGCATCAAAATCCAAGACTGAAATGCTATCTATATGGTTGGATCATTTTTTGAACCCAGCTATGCAAAAATCAGCACATTACTTAAAGGATTCTTGGCATTTACTTGAATTATTAAAAGATCTTAAATTAGCCAGTTGTGGTAGTGATTTCTTTTTTGCTTCTATAGATGTGGTCTCACTCTACACTAGTATCAATTGGGTGGAAGGGTTGGATTATTTGAGAGATTATCTAACAGATTTCACTAAGTTTTCTGGAATAGAGACAAACACCTTTTGTGCCATCATGAATCTAATTTTAGAAAATAATTTTTTTTCGTTCAGTAATAAGTTTTATCAACAAATATCGGGTGTCGCAATGGGAGCAAGGGTTGCCCCAGCATTTGCGAACCTAGTAATGGCCAGTTGGGAAAACAGTTTTTTAGTAAATAATAACATGATGAAAAATGTAATATTATATCGCCGTTATATCGATGATTTGTTTTTTATATGGAGAGGAGATTATGAGACGTTTGTTAAATTTGTATCTGAATTGAATGCTTCAACTAATTTTTTAAAATTTATAATAACAGGATTTGGTAGAGAACTGAATTTTTTAGATTTGCATTTATCGTATGATTCCACAGTAGGTTGCTTGGTTAGTAGTATTTATAGGAAAGAAGTTTTCGCTAATCAGTATCTGCATTATGACAGTTTACATCCTAAACATACTAAGAAAGGAGTTGTCAAGGGACAAATGATTAGACTTAGTAGACTTACGTCAGATGACACAACATTTACCAAAGAGTTAGAAATTTTAATAGGCTTTTTTCTGAAAAGAGGATATGAGTTGAGATGGCTTAAAACAATTGAAAATGAAGTTGTTCTTTTGAGAAATACTAAGGCAGAACCAATTTTAAGAAATAATAGTCATTTTATGCATTTAAATGTCATGAATCAGGGCACTACTGAAGAACAGAGGATAGTGCAATATAATTGTTCTTTCCCTTTGCCAATTACGAATGAGATGGGACTAATTAGGAATTTAATAAGTGAGAATTGGAAAATAGTGTTAGGAAACACAGATTTGGTTAAAGTTATTGGTTCTCGTCCTACTTTTACCTATAAAAAAGTTTGCAATTTAAAAAGTATTTTTGAAAGTGGAAGTAAAGGGTCAAGTTTTAACAGGCAGCAGATTGTGTTGAAAAAGGGAACTTTTGCTTGTCATAATTGTAGACAATGTAGATTTGTTAGCAATTCATCTTCCATTTATTTCAAACATATAAATAGAACAGTTTGGACAAAGAGTTTTTTTTATTGTAATAGCAGTATGTTAGTGTATGTGGCACAGTGCCTTACATGCACAAGTTTTTATATAGGGAAAACCTCAAGATGTTTTAAAAGAAGAATATATGAACATCAGTTAGCCATAAAGAAGGGAGATGAAAAAAATGCATTAGCTAGACATTCAAAAGAATGTAGATCTTTTAAAAAGTTTACATTTTCTGTTCTTGACAATATAGACATTGAAAAATTTTCTGGTGATGTTAAAACCAGATTAGAATGTAAAGAAAGTATTTGGAAGATTAGGTTGGGGGTGACATAAAACCAGGTTTAAATGAAGTAGTCAATTTGAAGTGTTTTTTACAACTAATGTAGTCCCTATTATGTTTATTTTTTACAATATGGGACAAAAACTTTTAAAGTTCATTAAGTGTATATACATATATATACACATGCACATTCATATACATATATATGTGTATAGAAGTTACAAATTTGTGTATTATAATTTTTAGCATGGCCATTTTAAATGTTGATTGATTTGTAACATGTGACTATGTAATAAGTGATAAAAAGATGTTTGTTGGGGTAGATGATCATTCTGATGAAGTTCACGATCATTAAAGTGGATGAAAGCTAATGACAAAGTGTGTTGTGCTTTTCTGATGTTAAGCGATTTGGTAGCATTGTTTTTGTCTTTAAGACTACTTTCCTGTGGTTATCTAGCTCATTTGTATTGCCTCAGGATTCCCAGATTCACCAGCGGGACCGGAGAGGAGATTGACAACTGACCTTTGGACATGCTAGAATAGTATTGGGAATTCCTTTATAATTGAAAAAAAGGGCCAATGGGGAACAAGGTACTCAAGGGGAGTTTGTGAGGGTGTAGTGCTTTTAATTTTTTAGTGCTGACTTAGTGAGCAAGTGCCAGGTAACTTAAATGCAATGTGTTACAGGTAACTTAAATGCAAAAATGACAAACAGTAACTTTCTTTCAAGTGAAACAAGGAAATAAGTACAGTAAGCAATGCAGATATCACTAGGGATCCACAGAAGTGCTGAAAAGCCGCTTTAGGTGAAATTAGTTTCAGGAAATAAGCAAACAAACAACAAGCATACAAACAAAGCTAGATTCAGCAGGCCTGATCTAGTCTATGCTACAGCAAACAAGGTGTACCAATTTCAGTAAGAAACAGTTCAAATATGCAGGCACTATAAGCCTTTAACCAGAAATTCCCAGCTCAGAAGGGCAGAGTCCAGCCTCTCCCACAAGAGTGCAGACCACGAACCTTCTTAATGTAAAATAACTGGCCTGAAGCCCAAGTGCTTAAACCAGAACTAACACACTTTTAGAATAACAGACACTGAGCCCTCAATCAGCAGTTCCCAACTTAGAAGGATGTAAACTACCTGTCCTGCCACCACAGTGCAGGCCACAAACCTTCTTAACGTAAAACAACTGGTCTGAAGCCCAAGTGCTTAAACTAAAAGGCTTAGAATGAGATATATATATATATATATATATATATATATATATATATATATATATATATACATATATATATATCATACTGTACTGTAACAAAATAAATAACCATTAATAAAAACTGAAACACTTATAAATACAATCAATTCCTAATCCCTCGTCCCTTCAAAATCGGTCTGAGTGGCACCTTTTCATTAAGCCCACTTCCTTGATCTGCCCTTAACCTAATCATCCATTTGACCTCACTAGTTTCAATGATGTTCCTCATATCACCACCCCTGACCCTTGGTAATGTTCTATTAATAACCATTAAATGAAATGTATGTTGTGGATTAGTACTAGCAACATGTTTCAAAAGAGCATTGTTAACAGAACCACATTGTATACTGTACAAATGTTTCCTAACTAATACTATCCTTGAGAGCTCTTACTGTTTTGCCAACGTAAGTTTATATTTGTCTAATGTGCACCCTATACTTTAAGTGTTTGGGAAATCAATTGAGAATGAATTACATCAAGCTTTTGATGGTAATAAGTGGATATATTTTATTAAGCTTACACAAAATGAGAGATTAGTCCTGTATACACTACAGAATGATACAACTATAGCTATAAGGCTAGCTGACAAAGGTGGCTCTATAGTTATAATAGATAGGTTAGATTATTTAAACTCTATGAAGGAGATGTTAAGTGATGTGTTACATTATACTATCATTAATAATCATTAATAAGTAGGAGATTGATTGTTTGAATATTAATATAAGGAATGTTCTAAATAATTGTTTATTTAATAAAATGATTAGTTTTGATTTATTTAATTATTTTTTGGTCAATGAGCCCCTGGTCCCTGTTATCCAATGCCTCCCTAAAGTGCACAAGAATAGTCAGAGACCACCCATGAGACCCATTGTGGCTGGTCACAACTGGAGTACTGAGCCCTTCTCCACTTTTGTGGGGAATCATCTATGTCTTGTTTTGGAGAAGAATGAGGTGGCACTAAGGGACTCTAAGCAGTTTTTCAGGAATCTTTTTGATTTTATTAAGATGCAACCACTGGATTCTAAATATTATTTAGTGACGATGGATGTACAGTCACTTTTCACGATGATTCCCAACCAAGTAGGTATTACTTATGTTGTGAAGTATTTATCTAAATATGGCACATATGGTCAATCTTTGTTGGAGTTAATTAGCCTGTGCTTGAGCATCGTTCTTGAGAACAATGTATTTGTATTTGATGGTGTTTATTATATACAAAGAGATGATGTAGCTATGGGCACATCCAGTGCCAATAGCTGCACCAATACAGTTATGGCTTTGTGGGAAGAAGAGTATATGACACCTACAGTTAGTTTACAAGAACATGTCCCCTTCTACTGACAGTTTGTGGATGATTTATTTCTTATTTGGACAGGTGGAATAAATTAATTGATTGAGTTTCACCAAAGTCAAAATTCATCCACATCCTCCTTGAGATTATCTTTGGTTTATTCTGATACACAGATTGAATTTTTAGATGTGTTGTTAGGTAGACAGATGGATGGTTCACTAAGCACAGGTATTTTTAGGAAGCCCTGTTATAGGAACTCCCTTTTGCATCGACATAGCATGCATCTCCCCGTGTGTTTAAAAATATAGTTAAAATATAGTTAAAGGACAGGGGGCAAGGGCATCTAGGCTGAATGCCTCGGATATGGGTTTCCAATCTGAGTTATCTGACTTACAAGGCAAATTATCTGACAGAGGATATAGAGAGTCAGAAGTGGAGAAGATATTAGATACTATTCCTTCCTTGAGAAATGATGTAGCTAAGCCCTGTTATTCAGAACCTGTCACAGCCCTTGGTAGGAGTTGTTCTAGAGGCATGAATTATACCAACATTTTGGTTCCACCGTCTTTTACCACCGATACCAGAATGATAACAGGAATTGTTAAGAAATATTGGGATATGTTGGTAATCTACAAGTAGTACCTCGCAGGATGTGCAGTAGCAAAACCCGCCCCAAACATGCCTCCAGCCCTGTGGAGGCAGCAATATGATTATTCAACAGTGTGCACACTGGAATGTAATTAATATTCAGCATCTGTACTGATAGCAACCCAAATGACATTAATGTAATGTTGTATTAGGGACATAAAACTTCATTCAGTACCAAAAATTAAATGTTTTATCAGGGACATTAAAACTAAAATGCGTGCAGTAAATCACCTTTCAGTCAGTCAATCGGGCAGAATTCACACGATTTCTCGAAACAATACTGCTACATTTTAATGGCTTTAAGGAATGGTGCTTGCAAGGCAGCGGGGGTATGGGGGGTGCAGGGCGGCTTGCCCCCCTGAAAAAGGAGAAAAAGTAAGAATTTATCAGAGGATGGAGTTTGTTGCGTGCCTACATATTTAGCAGTTAACACAAACTGACATGCGAATTAGCATGCCTGTCAGTCTTCCTCGATATCCCTGCCCATTTGATATCAATGACAACATGCCCAAAGCTGCGCAGTACTAAGTGCGAGGTACTACACATGTAGATTACCAATATGCTGACTTCTGATTCTAAAAGATAGTAGGTGAAGCTCCTCGCTTTCTGTATAAGAATAAGAACATTTTGAGGAGACTTTTATGTTATCTAGATAAATGTAAAATTGATATATTGGAAGAGGAAAGTGTAACTATGCCCTGTGGTAGATGCAATTACTGTAGTTTTTGGGATAGTAGTTGGAGTTTTGAACATCCTGATAATGAACAGAAATTTTGTTTTAAGACTGGAGCTACATGCTCAACTACACAGGTGGTTTAACTTACATATTACCTGCTCTGCCATGTGTTTTCCTTTGGCAAAACAGACAGAGCCCTCAATGATAGGATTAGGGAACATTTGTGCAGTATACGATGTGGTTCTGTTAACAATGCTCTTTTGAAACCTGTTGCTAGTATTAATCCACAACATACATTCCATTTTATAGTTGTTAACAAAATATTACCACGTGTCAGGGGTGGTGATATAAGGAACATCATTGAAACTAGGGAGGTCAAATGGATGATTAGTTAAGAGCAGATCAAGGGAGAAGGCTTAAAGAAAAGGTGCCACTCAGACTGATTTAGAAGGGACGAGGGATTAGGAATTGATTGTATTTATAATTGTTTCAGTTTTTATTAATGTTTATTTTTGTTATAGTACAGTATGATATATAAATATATATACATATATATATATATATATATATATATATACATATTTATTTATTTTATATGTGTTTAACATAAACATGAATATATTATGCCCATTTTATAAGTTCATTCTTTATGTCTTTTAAAGTGCTGTTTTAAGGGATTGATTGCTGCTGCTTATTGTTAATTCATTGTTTTATATATGCATGGAAGTATTTGCATTTTTAATGGTCTGATGAAGCAGTTGTGAAAGCGCTTACCTATGAATTAAACATTTTTAGTTTTTCTTTTTATGAACCATTTGGCAGTGTTTTATCCCATTGGTTAATTGACTTTATTTTATATTTACTTGTTTGGAATTTAAGTAATTGCCTTGTTAGATGTCATGCTTAAATATCATATTTTTCACATTGGTTAGCACTTTTTTAAGTAAGAAGTATTAGATATCCCATATATAGTTTTCTAAATCATCAGTTTATGACAGGCCTGATTTCCTTCTGAATTCAAAATACTTTATTATCTTAGGAGCATATGTGATTTGCTTCCCATTTGTTTTTTAGAGATTTAGTCTAATATTCTTATCACAGTTTTTATTATGCAGTCAGTCTGCTTAATATGTTCTTCATTTAAAATATGTGTAGGAAAATGTGCTATTACAATTCTTTTTTTACTGTGTATGTGGGAAGATGTTATAAGGCATAATGTATGCTTATGATGCTGGGTAGAGCTATCTGATTCTATATACAAAATCTCATTCCATTCTTATACTAAATATACATGCATGCCTCTTAACTTCTTCAACCCTATTGATACGGCATTCCAAAAAAGAAGACAATCCACAGAATGAATAAATATTCCGTAATATATAATATACTTATAAAAATAAATAGTAGTAAAATTTTGCCTAGCTCTAAAAAACAGTCCCTAAACGTGTCTTTAACATTTCCTTCCTAACTTGCGTCAGTATTATTATTACTACTACCAATATTGCTTTGAAATATAATATGATTTACATCTGGACTGTTAATATTTGACTACATTTTATCCATATAAATAAATTATGCCCTTCATAAGAGTTCTGTAACATTAAAATTTAAAAACAATCCCCAGGATTCATGAAGCTTGTGCCATGCGCCGGAGTAGCGTCGGCGATCTAGAGACAAATATGGCCGCCGAGCGATTCAGGTAAGAGCTGTTTCCATGTGCACTACCAGCGTACGGTAGATAGATAGATTGATAGATAAGGCTTCATTTAACCCTGGAAAAGAGTAAGCAGCAGTTGCAATTTGCCATTCCACTTCAGCCTCTTCTAATTTGAGTTCCCAGGGCCCCCCTCTTTTGTTATGTTCTACTTGTTGTAAAACCGCAAATAAGAAATTGTGACTTGGGAAAATGAGGGTGTGTCTAGCTAAAACACTAGTACTAGTTTTGTTCATAATGCTGTACTCATGCTCATAAATCCTCTGTTTTAATTTCCTCTCTGTTTTCCCAATATAAAATGCTTCGCACCCGTCACAGAAAGCTCCATAAACACCCCCTTGAGAATCACAGTTGTATCTGTCTTGGATGCAATATACTTTATTTCTGATTTTTACTCTGTCGGTTAATTTAATGAACTTTGCATTGACGGCATCTCCCACATTTTGTCATGCCTGTGTTGAATTTAGAAATCCTTTTCGGCCTTTCAACCAAACCTTTCAGGTTTACGCCCCTCCTAAACATTAGTTGGGGTGTCAAACCTAAAGAACTTCTAAGATGGGGATCATCCGAAATGAATGCCCAGTTCTTGTTGACAATTTCTCTGATGACTCTGGAGTCTAGTGAGTAAGTTGTTAACAGTCTAGTTGATTTGTCTCCCTCCTGTATGTTTGTTGAAGCAGGAGATGCTAAAATGTTAGTGTGTGACTCTGGCATGTTATAACCTTTGTGTAACAGAGGGGTGAAGTGGCCTGATGACCTTTTACTAATGACTTCTTCAAACACAGTGGCCACAAAGGCCATTGGGTACCCTCTCTTATTAAACATGGATCTTAATAAGTCACATTCAGTCATAAAATCATTAAAGTCACTAACCATTCTGGCAGCCCTTACTGCTTGTCCCTTCACCACTGCTTTTTTTGGTGTAAAGGATAACAAGTGGAGAAATGCAGAAAGGCATTGGAATAGGTTGGCTTACAGTATATAGTGGCTCTAAATCTGTGGTTAACAAGGTCCTTTGCTAGATGAATATCCAAAAAATCAATGTAATCTGTGCTTATTTGGAAGGTAAAATCCAAAAAGGTAGTATAAGCTTTAATCTCACTGATGAATTCGTCAATCAAATTTACTTCACCCTTCAATAAAAAGAACATGTCATCCTGGTACCTAGTGTACCAAACCACATTGTTCTTAAAGGTAGGGGAATTAAACAAATAGGACCTTTCCCAGTAAGCCATAATGGTGTTGGCAAAACTGCTGCCACATGTAGCTCCCATAGCATCCTTAATGTCCACTGTAAGAAACACTAAATTGTCATTAAAGTCCATGACTACAACTGTAGGATGAACTTGGTCCTAGACAGTACAACATACGAAAAAGTCAGTCGTAACCAGATCAATGGAGCATACAAGTCTATCAATGGGATTCTTTCTGACTTGCTCCTGGAAGGGAGTATAGACACTGATACATACCATTATTTGTCTATGCCTGCTCCAGTTATACCAACCTTTTTCAGAACCCCAAAGATACATAAAAATCTAACTAACCCACCGTTTAGACCCATTGTGGATGGTCGTGGTTCCATTTCGTATGCTTGTGCTAAATACGTTGACTCTAAGGTTAAACCAATACTGAAGTTTTAATAACAAATTTGTCAGGACTCATGGCACTTTTTTAAGTCCATTAATAACTTGGACTTTAATGACAATTTAGTGTTTCTTACAGTGGACATTAAGGATTTGTATACTGTAATCCCTCAACTAGTTGGTATTGAGTGGGTTAGGGATTTTTTGCACATGAGAGGCATGGACAACCAAGAGGTGCATGTCATTGAAAAACTCCTTGAGATTGTATTACTTAATAATTTTCTGTTTTTCAACAATGAATTTTACCTCCAGACAAGTGGCATTGCTATGGGAGCTGCACTTGGCAGCAGTTTTGCCAACACCATTATGGCTTACTGGGAAAGTTCCTATTTGTTTAATTCCCCTACTTTTAAGAACAATGTGGTATGGTACACTAGGTACCAGGATTACATGTTCTTTTTATGGAAGGGTGAAGTAAATTTGATTGATGAATTCATCAGTGAGATTAAAACTTATACTAGCTTTTTGGATTTTACCTTCCAAACAGGCACAGATTACATTGATTTTTTGGATATTCATCTAGCAAAGGACCTTGTTAACCACAGATTTAGAGCCACTATATACTGTAAGCCAACCTATTCCAATGCCTTTCTGCATTTCTCCACTTGTCATCCTTTACACCAGAAAAAAGCAGTGGTGAAGGGGCAAGCAGTAAGGGCTGCCAGAATGGTTAGCGACTTTAATGATTTTATTACTGAATGTGACTTATTAAGATCCATGTTTAATAGGAGAGGGTACCCAATGGCCTTTGTGGCCACTGTGTTTGAAGAAGTCAGTAAAAGGTCATCAGGCCACTTCACCCCTCTGTTATAGGTTCATAGGTTCATAGGTTGGTACTAGGCTATCAGCCCTAGGGCCCCAGCTTTGCTAACAATTTCCCTGGCTATTTCTTCCCACATTATTTACTTTCCTGGACCCCTGTCTAGCAGGGCGACTGACGTGATACCTGGGGTGAATTTCCTTTCTCCCATCCAGTCGTCAAGGTTCCTTTTGAAGAGGTCCAAAGAGGCACTCTGCTTGATATGTATGGGCAATCTATTCCAGAGTCTGGGGAGTCTCTGGGTCAGGAACCTATCCTTCCAGCATGTTTTGTTTATTGTGATGACAAGGTTTAGATCCCTGAGCGTGTAGCTCTGACGGATTGGGATTTCTTTAAGTGTAGCATGTCCAACAGCTCTGGGTTTGACATGGCCTTGTATGTTAAGCAGAGATCGCCTCTGAGAAGACGATATGCAACAGAGTATAGCTGGAGTTTTTTAACATGTCAGCGTGGGGCATCTGCTTTAGGCCTGTGATTCTTTTAGTGAGGTATTTCTGAGGCCTTTCCAGTTGTTGCAGATGGCTTGAGAGGTACATACCAAATGGGCGTTGTATTCTATAATGGGTCTAATGAGGGATGAGTACAGTGGGACAATGACCTCTTTTTCTGGATGAAAAGCCCTTCGTGATGAGGTGTGCCACATAGAAGAATTTCCTGACTGTTGTGGCGGATGTGGTTATCGAAGGTGAGACCACTGTCCACCTGTGTCCCTAAGTCTCTTATCACACTTTCTGTGTTTAGTGTACTGCCACCTATATGGTAATTCATGGATACATGTTTTTCCCAAAGGGATAACAATACATTTCTTGGCATTGAGCTTGAGCCCATGGCTCTGGCACCAAGCATCTGTTTCTGTAAGGCCCTTTTGTAGAGTATCCACATCATTTGGGGATTCAATAATGGCTCCCAGTTTGCAGTCATCTGCAAACTTTGTTAGCCAGAGTCCCTTAGTGTTGACCTGTACTTCAGAGAAGTAGATGCCAAACAAGAGCGGCCCCAGGACTGAACCCTGAGGTACTCCACTTGTCACTTGTCTGGAGCTGTATTTGGAGTCAGCTACTTTTATAGTGTGGGTTCTATCAGTAAGCCATTTAGCAACCCATTGGGTGACATAGGGATTAATGCCCAACTTAGTAAGTTTATCTATGATTCCAGAGTGGGGGATGGTGTCAAAGGCCTTGGCAAGGTCTAGATAGGCTGTGTGGACCACCTTACCCTTGTCCATGGCTCTGGAGACTGATTCAAAGAAGTTAATCAGGTTCAGGAGACAAGATCGGCCCTTCACAAACCCAAACTGGGTGGGGTCCAGTGTTTGAAGGTTGCCAATGTCTTTGTTTATAAGTTCCATGATAATACGCCCGATGCCCTTGCAGATAAGGCTTGTCAGAGTGATGGGACGGTAGTTCCGGGATCCAAGGTGGATCCCCCTTGTGGATTGGGATAACTGTAGCTCTGCCACTCAGTGGGCACGAAACCTGAGGTGAGGTTATGATTAAACATGACACTTAGGTGAGGTGCCGGTTCATATTGTAGTTCATGTAGTACACAGCCCGGGATGTCATCTGGTCCCATGGATGCTGTATTCTTGGCTTTAGAGAGTGCGTTTGTACCTGTGTGGCCGTTATTACTGGAATTTGGCAATCTTCCGGTATTGAGATGGGCCATTTAGGGGGTGAGAGGGGGGTGAAGTTGGCACTGAATCGATCTGCCAGGATATTGGCAATATCCTTTGGATCAGTATATGTAATGCCATTCTGTTTTAGCTCAGAGCAGATCTGAGCATTGCCATTTAGATTTTTGACATAGTTATAGAATGCTTTGTGGTTGTCTTTGGAATCTTTGGCAATTTTATTTTCGTAACTAGCTTTGGAGGATTTTATGAGGCATCTCAGTTTCTTACTGAGGCTAGTATACAAAGGTTATAACATGTCAGAGTCACACACTAACATTTTAGCATCTCCTGCTTCAACAAACTTACATGAGGAAGACAAATAAACTAGACTGTTAACAACTTACTCACTAGACTCTAGAGTCATCAGAAAAATTGTCAACAAGAACTGAGCATTCAATTCGGATGATCCCCATCTTAGAAGTTCTTTAGGTTTGACACTCCAACTAACTTTTAGGAGGGGCATAAACCTGAAAGGTTTGGTTGAAAGGCCAAAAAGGATTTCTAAATTCAACACAGGCATGACAAAATGTGGGAGATGCCGTCAATGCAAGTTCATTAAATTAACTGACAGAGTAAAAATCAGAAATAAAGTATATTACATCCATGACAGATACAACTGTGATTCTCAAGGGGTTGTTTATGGACCTTTCTGTGATGGGTGTGAAGCATTTTATATTGGGAAAACAGAGAGGAAATTAAAACAGAGGATTTATGAGAACGAGTACAGCATTATGAACAAAACTAGTACTAGTGTTTTAGCTAGAGACACCCTTATTTTTCCAAGTCACAATTTCTTATTTGCGGTTTTACAGCAAGTAGAACATAACAAAAGAGGGGGGCCCTGGGAACTCAAATTAGAAGAGGCTGAAGTGGAATGGCAAATTGCAACTGCTGCTTACTCTTTTCCAGGGTTAAATGAAGCCTTATCTATCAAGAGCTTGTTGAAGCTCAAAGCCCTGGCAAGATAGGGGTGGCAGCTTGTTTGTTTTACAAAAATGTTTAAAACATCTAACTGACTTTTCTTCTTCTTTTTTTATTTGTTCACAAGTAATATTTGTTATGGTTTTATATGTTTTTATATGTATAACACCAAAAGGCAGGGTGAACGAGTCTTGTATGATGTATTTACATACTGATTTTTGTTTTTCACATTAATATAATGTAATTTAATTTTATAACATAACATAATATATTTCAATGCTACATATTTACATAGTATACACTTTATTTATTATTTTTCATATAACAATGGTCTATTTTTAAGCATCATTTACCATCCCAATTGTATTTGTATTTGTTTTTTGTCTTGGGTTGGAAACGGTAAACTTTATTATTAACCTTTTTTAGATGATTAAGATTATCATTTGGGCAACATGGTTTATATAGTCAATGGTGCTTTAAATGATTCATGCTGCATGACATCATGTTCTTGGGCTGTCTCAGCCCACTGGCTCAGCAGGTTTGTGTAAGGTTTTTAAATTGGGAAGTGAATAGTTTTTACTTGTCTGAAGAAGCTGAAGTATTTTGTTCAGTGAAAGCACTTACGTACAATAAACAGTTGGATATTTCATTGCCTGCTCATTTCCTTTTCTTGTTGCAGCAGTGTAGCATGCAAATGAAGGTATATAGTGATTCATGAAGTGGTGCAGGAGTAGCATAAGCATGTAGAACTGTAAACCAAAAAAAATGGTTTACATTTTGTCAAACATAAAATCGGAGCCATGAAAGCAGACCAAACTTAAGTATTATAATGTTAATATATGCCAATGGCTAAATATATAGCCAGTGGCATAAAACAACATGCACAACATATAAAAAATAACATTTAATGTCATGGCCACACTAACGCAAAGTAAAACCGCAGTGCATTGGTGCGCAAACGGGATCACAAGGAAAATATATTTAGATGTCATAAAACTGTAATGTAATGCAATTCATGATATCCCCATAATAGTCAATGGCATGCATGCTACACCACAACCATGGTGCAAGGGCTGCTAAGGGTCTGTGACAGTGTTCCATGCAGTAGCTAGGAATTAGCAGTCAATGCCATGCAAATGAGTCAAGTAATACTGAATCGCAAACGCCCCGCCAGCATAAGGATGTACCACATGGCATAGTGGTACAACACTGAGGAATGGCCTGGAGGTAAACATGACATCAAGAGAGGGGCGCGCCACCATAGCTGTAAGCACATTGGATCATTGCTAATCCGTGTTACGTGTTGCTAAGCAAAGCCACAGGATAAGGGTGTGGAAGTAGCCATAGCTTTGCTTAGCTGAGAGCACACAAGGTAACCGAAAGTTCATGTGAACGTGGATGAAAATGCAAACGAAACCCGGTAAATGGCTGTGCGCAGCACGCACCACAGCTGAAACAGGAAGGATACGGGAAGACAATAAGGAAATGCTGCAGCATGGTAATTGGAGTAAAATGAGTAATTAACACCTAGAAACTCACAGTGGGCCATAGGCAACAGCTAACAAGGCTGCTAGCAGCAACCTGCAGAACAGGACAGGGGAGGTGCCATACAGCAAAGAAAAGAGAAATGTCACTGCAGAACAAAGCAAACTTGCAGTAGATCAGCTACATAACACATTTCCCAACACAATCCTGGGTTGTGAAAGCACAAAACAAGAAAGGCGGCAGCTGGATGCATGCCTGAAAATGGGAGGGGAATCGGGTTGAAAATAGAAGTAAAGGGCAATAGATGAATCACAGCAGACAAGCATAAGTCAATGCCAAAGGCCCCACAATAGCAGTACCTGCTGTAAAACCAATAATTAAGATACCCTGCAGCTGGAATAGCACAAACACACCCAATTACACCAGCATCATCCATCGCACAATAGTATAAGGTGTGAAAGCCCCACACACACTTGTGTATTCCCAGACACTCTGCACCATTGGTGTATACAGACGGGGAACTTTTAATATGTACATGTTAGGGGCCGCCATAGCTTTGATTCACCAGCATGTGTTGGAGACTGACGGTGGTGTGCAGGATGATGCTGACAACCATCTCAGGCACCGGAGGAGGAGAAGAGTGCTCAGACCCAGGGTAACCTACCAGGGGCTACATGATCTGGAGATAGTAGAGTGTTACAGGGTGGATAGGGACATCATACAGCAACTAGTTGAGCTGTGCCAGCCATGCCTCAGAGCCAGAAGTAACAGAGGGGAACCCATCCCAGTGGACATGAAGGTATGTGTAAGTTTGAGAATACTAGCCACAGGTACCTTCCAAAGGCCAACTGGGGATATCATGGGGATCTCACAGGCATCAGCATCCAGGGTACTCCACCAGTTCCTGGATGCCATGTTACCACATGCCAATGAGCACATATACTTCCCCTGAATGCAGGAGGAGTTGTCCAGCAATATGCATCTCTTCCACCATGTGGCAGACTACCCAGAGGTACTGGGTGCAATAGACTGCACGCACATACACATCAAGTCACCACCCAGTGAGCAGGGTAGGCACTACATAAACTGCAAGGGATTCCCCTCCATCAACTGCCAGGTCATGTGCAATGCCCAGGGCATTATTATGGATGTGTGTGCTGGCAGCCCTGGAAGCTATCATGACTCCCACATCTGGCATGCCTCACAGCTGTATCAGGTATTTGCCAGTGGGGACATCCCATATGGCCACCTGGTGGGGGATGCTGGCTATGCACTGGAACCGTGGATGATGACTCCCATCAGAAATGCACACACAGCCACACAAGAACGCCATAATGAGGCACACGCAGAAACCAGAATCATCATAGAGCGCGTGTTTGGGATGCTGAAATCATGGTTCCATTGCTTGGACATATCTGGTGGAGCCTTGCAGTACTCTTCAGGAACGTGTACCCACATCTTCATAGTATGTGCCATGCTACACAATATGATCCTGCAGAAACAGCTGCAGCTGGGACAGAATGGTGAAGGCCCTCACAGCCCACCACTATTGCCAAGGGACCCACAGGCACAGGGGGCCTCAGACCACGAGCACCCTGTGCCAGCCCCAGTAGGTAGACGGAGGCATGCCCAGTATGCCCATGCCTTGTCAAAGAGGGAATGTATAGCACACACACTGACAGTGTAGGCACTCATGGATTGACACCCTTCTCCACCTGCACACACATCAAACATGGATGCAACACACACATGACCACCTGTAAATTGTCATGTATAGGTGGTCTACTGTGTGCATCCTACATAGGTATCCCTCAACTATTGTACACACATCTGCCATTGGCACAAGGTAAGTCAATACCTGAACAGTAAATTAAGCTATCAGCATGTGTCCATACTGTATGTACAGGTTCATAGATACATAGGTAGGTACATGCTCAACTGCCAAGGCCACTCATAAGCATAGGCAAAATGTGTCTGCTGTCGCCACCCCATCGAATAACTAACTGTCCCTCTGTGGAGCAGAGCCAATTGCGAGATCCTTGGGGTGTAGGCACTGTTCACCACCCAATCTGCAAGGATTCCCCGGAGTGTTAGTAAGGGGGTTTTGTATGATGTAATCAGGGATGTAGTTCCAAATAATGGGGAGTATCCCTGACAGGAATCTTCATAGATGTGTACATGTTATATAGTATACCTTAAACACAGCTTGCATATATAGGTAGTTCTCCACAGAATAATAAACATGTGGAACACACAACCACTGAAATGCGTGTTAATCACCCTTGCACTACCAGTGCCTGCTCTGAGAGGTAAGATATCACTGCCAGGATTAGAACACGCAACCATGTACACATTCATCACAATAACATACCACTAAGCTACCTGAGATGTACCAATGGCAGTCGTGTATACTGACAGGATAAAACACAAAAGGTAGGAATGTGTTGAAATAGGACAAACCAGCATGTACCCAATGAAAGGTGTATGATATATATCTATATATATATATATATATATATATATATATATATATATATATATATATATATATATATATATATATATATATATATATATATATATATATATATATATATATATATATATATATATATATATATATATATATATATATATAGAGAGAGAGAGAGAGAGAGAGAGAGATATGTTGATATATGGGGATATACATATATATGTAGATATATAGATAGGTTAACAACATCTACATAACCATGGAGGTACATATAAATGGGATACCTACCACATACCGACTGCTTTACATACTGACGCGTGTAATCCCAAGGCTTAAGGTCCGAAAGAACAGAGTACCGAAACACCAGATGCGCGAGGTGTAATCTCACGATGTTAATGGACAGTTAGTCAGTGCTTCTGGTGTTGCGATTCAGGTAGGTTACTGTGTGTAAGTGTGTTTCTTAGGGCTGTAGTGTGTGTAAGTGTGTGTTCTGTGTGTGGTGTGTGTTCTTGGGGGACTGTAATGTGTGGGTGTGGGTTAGCTTTGTGTGTCTGTTTGCGTGACCTAGGAGGTAGAATATTAAAGTAGGGGGTGGTGTGGGGGGTACAGACACCTGCATGTGGGGTGTAGGGGGGCTTGGCCACCTGCTCATACGTAGTGTAGGATGGTTTGTTTGGATGTGTTGGGTAAGCAGTGTGTCTGTGTGCGCGTGTATGTGTTCCATGTTCGTGTTACTTTCGTGAGTTACTGTCGATGTCGATAATGTGGGGTATGGGAGTCTGGTCCCGGTACTGTGTGCGATGGAATACTGTGGTTTTGGGATTCCGTAGGTCTCCCGTATACAGCGGTTGAAGTGTTCATATATGTGTATAACATGGAGCATAGCAATCACACATTCCGCAACTACCAACCTTTATGAACAAAGGATATGGAGAGTATATGCCTATACACTATTACAAATATGTGCTATGGACATGAGCCAATGATAGAGTTACCACCTGTCCCACTTTGCAAGGGACACTCCCTCTTTGGGCGGTTGTGTCCTGACCAAATATATTAAACGTGGGAAATGTCCTGGGATTGTAGGACATAATTATGTCCCATATGTACTGTAATAGTTGCATACAATAGTTATTTCTGTATCTAAAATACCTACATGTTACAGGAAACAGGATAAGCACCTAAACTGCTACCAGAATAAGCTTATATTTAGGCAAGAAAGAAAAGTTCTATCCCTTGTACTGACCGTGGGTTTATGTTGGCCTGTAAAATCAAATGTGTGTCCCGAAAAGGTCCCACTATGGCCATATGAAAAGGTGGCAACCCTAGCCAAAGAGGGTCAGTCACCAACACAACTATCATGACTGCAAATACCTATGACAGAAATACACAGCTATCATGTATCAACACGTTATTACATTCAGATGTATTACCGAAGGGATTCAAGGACTAACATCACCTGCATGCTATACAGGAACCACATAACAGTGCCTTAATAAATCAGCCTGCAATTACCATTGTATTAGTCCACAAAAGGATAGGTGTTCAAATAGGGAAGGAACCCTCACACACATAGTGATTATCTTTAAAAGCAGTTCCTACACACCTGCATCTGCTAAGCACACCCACCAACATCACCCCCACACCCAAAAATATTACAATACAAACTGTAATAACATCACAAATCATTCACTCACTGTATGACATCTGCAGAAGGCTTAACATACCATGTCACTAACATGGCCCTATGTGAAATAGCTGCTGTTATACAATGGAACAGCTGCTGATGTAACAGGGTTTGTTTGCACTAATCCTGTTTCAGAGGGTTGTGCGTACACCAGGATGTGTTAGCAATTAGTGAGTAACAACACAGTATGCTACACTTGTACACCAAATCAAGGCTGTCTGGTGAGCACACTGTACACCACATAACAGTTCATGCATAGCCATATGGCCTTGAGCTGGCCAAACATCCTTGCCAGACTTAATCATCTGCAGAAGTATCAGGTACAAACAAACCCTGCATAAGTAGCACTGTTCCGAAATATAGCAGCTGTAGTCACATGTAGAACTAAATTGTCTAGCCATTACACACAGTCCACAGGAGTCATGAAGCTAATATATCTCTGTGTGTCTCCATATAGCTGTGGAAATATATCGCAAAAACACATCTAGGCCGTCTCCTTCGAAAGTAAGGCAAACGGACAATGCCCAAAAGGAGTACTCAGTTATACACCACTGTTGCCATGGTATCAGCTAATGGAGTAGCTGCACAGCTGATGTGCATCTAATTAACTACTGTGGAACAGCAATTGGTGG
Source organism: Protopterus annectens (assembly GCF_019279795.1). Lineage (NCBI taxonomy): Eukaryota > Metazoa > Chordata > Ceratodontiformes > Protopteridae > Protopterus > Protopterus annectens. The sequence continues at coordinate 830,423,918 of NC_056739.1, forward strand.
ACAGGATACCACATGTTACCGATATGTAACTAGAAAAGGATGTGTTATCACACATTCAAACCATCCGTATATACCAGCGGAATGTTACAAAGAACATTGAAACACAAACTGAAAAGGATTGAATCAACAGTTAACGACACCTCGGGTTACTAATAAGGTATGTAGAACAGTCAGTATGTCTGTGTATGTAGTACCTTTCTGTAGTATTTAAAGTGCACGCAATCCATATAGTGGAAACAGTTATCTTGTAGTGATGTATTGTTGAGCATAGTAATGCTTGTAGTATTTGTGTGTACTGCTGTAGGTCACAAGGCAAACACCGCATACACCACAAGGGATGCTATATAAGGGCTTTGAACAGAAATACTCCTCACCAACCGATGTCAGTGGCAGGGCTGGTCCAACAAGTATGTGCTATAACAGGGGATAGTATATGTTGATATATTGTAACTGTAGCCATATGTATGGGTGTATTACAGAGAATAACATGTGGAAGGTTGGGCCACTGTGCAATTATGATTTGCATTGTGGGATATTGTGCCAATAACTGTGTAATGTACAGTATTGTAGGCAGATATGTATTACAAGCTACATAGCATTACTGTAATGTTAGGCAAACATTAGTTATGTCAATTGGCATTTACAATACACAATAACAGGATACATATGTCTTTTAGTGAACTGACAGTTTATCAGCATGATAGCAAAGTAAAATGGAAGAGCTATTTAACTATCCATGCACATAAGACATGTAATATGTGCAAAGGTAGGTACTAGGCTGTCTTACCAAGGATATTTGTAAGCCTAGCTAGAGTGTGTTGGCTTTCGCCACCCCCATAGGTTGGTTCCCTGTGCCTCTGAATGGCAGAGCCAGTAGTTCCCTGTGCCTCTGTTCAGCAGAGCCACTGCAGTGATCCCTGGAGTACATGTCTGTCTCCCATCCACACATCAAGGTTTCCCCTTGAAGAGTGCTAGTGAGGGGCCCTGCCTGATGTACATTGGAATCATGTTCCAAAGCATGGGGAATGTCCGGGTCAGAAATCTATCCGTCCAGCACGTCCTACTCATTGTTGTGGTTAGGTGTATATCCCTAGAGCATGTGGCTCTCAGGGGCTTCTGTTTAGGTGGAGCATATCCAGCAATACAGGGTTGGACATGGGCCTTGTATGTGAAGCAGAGATCACCTGTGAGTATGCAGTATGAAACTGAGTACAGCTGGAGTTTCTTAGGTTGGGCTGCATAGGTCATCTGTTTGAGGTCAGTAATCCTCTTGGTGTGGTACTGGTGTGGTCTTCCAAGCTGTTGCAGTTGTCTTGTAAGGTATATCCCAAATGGGGTGTTGTATCCTTTAATGGGTCTAATATGTCATGTGTAGAGTCACAATGGCCCCTCTAATCTGGATGCAAACCCATTAGAGATTAGGGGGGCCATGTAGAAAGATATTCTAACCACCTTGTCATTATGGGTATCGAAGGAGAGATTGCCATCTACTGGGGTTCCTGGATCCCTTATTACTTTTTCTGTATGTAAGGGACTAGCACCTATGTGGTAGTCCGTGGGTAATTAGTTATATCCAAAGGGGATGACTATGCACTTTTAAGCATTCAGCTTGATGCCATGATATTAACACCAGATATCCGTCTCAGTGCGACCCTTCCAGAGGGTGTCTGTAATAGCTGGTGAAACAATTATGTCCCCTAGTTTGCAGTCATCTGCAAACCTTTTCAGCCAAAGCCCTCCTGTCTTTGTCTGTACGTCAGAGAAGTATATACCGAACATGAGGGGTTTTAGGACTCAGCCCTGGGGAACACCACTTGTAACTGGTATACAGTCGGACCTAGGGTATGCAACTCCCACTGTGTGGCTTCTGTCCATGAGCCACTTTGCAAACCATCACATGACCTAGAGGTTAATGTTCAGGTGGATGGGTATGTTGATAATACCAGAAGGAGGAATGGTGTTGAAGGCCTATGAGAGATCTAAGTAGGCTGTGTGGACCTCCTCACCCTCATCTCATGCCTTGGTAACTGTCTCTAAGAAGTCCACCAGGTTTAGGAGGCATGGTCTGCCCTTAACAATGCCAAACAGGGAGGGGTCAAAGGTTTGGAGGTGCCCAATGTCTCTGTGACAGTGATCCATGATGTGCACCATAGGCTTGCAGACCAGGCTAGTCAGACCTATAGGGAAATAGGTCCCGTGGTCCATTGTGGTGCCACCTTTGTGGAGTGGGATAACTGTTGCTGTGCGCCATTCAGGGGGCACTATGCCCGATGTGAGGCTATTATTGAACAAGGTGCATAGGTGGGGAGACAGTACGTTCTGAAGTTCATGTAAAACGCAGCCTTGGATGTTGTCCGGTCTTATGGATGCTGTGATATTACACTTAGAGTGTGCAGCTTTGAGAGTGATCTTCCAGGATGTTGCCAATATCAATTGTTTCTGTAATGTTCATGCCTTTGTGCTGTAACTCAGAGCATATCTGGTTGTTGACATCGAGATATGTGACATAGCTATAGAATGCTTTGTGGTTGTTGTTGGTATTAGTTGTGTTTTAGTTTTCGTAGCTAGCTTTGGAGGATCTTATAAGGGATCTCACCTTCTTACTGAGGCTGGCCAGGGAGCTCCTCCGTGCATGGTATTGTTCTCTCATTTGCAACAGTGTCTTCCTCCTATAATACAATATGTTTATGGCAGGGGACCACCAGATTGGTTTTGTTAATTAGGAGTATAGCGTCCTGGTTCTGTTTGGGATAGCACAAGCCATGCACTCGTGTAAGTGCTTATAGAGTGCATTTGTGTAGGATTCAGCAGTTGTAACAGTACTGTCCATCTGCATGGGTGTCATGACGTCCACCACATCTGTCTTAAGAAGCATGTAGTTGGCCTTGTAGACATATTATACTGTGGTTCCCTTAATGGGGGTGGGTGCGGGATGTGGATATCAATGGTGTTCAGCACATGGTCTGATTGGACCAACGAGGAGTTGGCTTCATGTGTGGAGCACCAGTCACTCATGTTGGTAATGCCTAAGTCTAGGATATTGTTGCCTCTGGTGGGTGTGTGGATATGTTGAGTCAGGGCATTGGTGTTTATGAATACTAGAAACCATTGAGCTAATGTGTTGGTATACGAGTAGTTTTCCCAGTTAATGGTGGGGTAGATTCAGTGAGACTTATATGATGAGTGTGGTGTTGTGCGAATGTGTACCTTCTCCACATGACAGTCAGGGTCAGGCTTGGTTGGAGAGACCTTTACTTCCAGTTTGGCTAGATGAGTGCATCTCTCACAGGTTATAGTGTTGGGTGGTAGGAGGAGAGGCTTGTCTGTGTACATGAGGCAATGTGTACATTGCCTCAAGATGTCCAGATTCATCAGATAGACAGGTGAGAACACTGGCAGTTGACTCTTGGACATGCCTGAATATAGAACTATATTCACCTAGATAAGTGAGGAAAGTGAGTACAAGAGTTAACTTATTCTAAGCAAGTGAGAAACATATATACAAAACCTGTTCACCCTTACCTCTAGGTAATGAGGAAGATTGAGTGCTATAGTAATTATTAGCTTACTTAGTGCTTACAAGTCCTGAACAAGTGCTTAGCATGAATAAGCAATCCAGATAGAGTCTTGGATAACATAAACACATGGTCCCCTCCCCTCAACAGGTACACAAGCATATATCCATGTACACCACAGGGCCCCTGTACCCACAACTATACAGGTACAAGCTGCACTCAGGCTGCATGGGACCTGTCCACATCACAGGTTGTATCATACACATATGGTAAAACAAGATGCTCTCCATGTACACATCATGCAAAACATAGCTCCATGTCAGGTTGTGTACACACTGAATGGTGCACACCAACAGGTATCACAACCCACAAAGGGGGAGACACCACTGATAATGGGAAGTACTTTACTACTACCCTGAGTCTAGTCTGGAAGGCCATAAACCTTGATCAATTAAGTGATGTCAGCAGTACAGATGTAGATGACAGTATGGTTGATGTCACACTACATATCATAACCTTGCCAGGTTATAGGACATCATCACCCATACTGTGTACCACCTACACTCGGTATACTAGATGTACATTCCTATGTCACATGAGTGGTTTGCAACAGGACTGCTGGCAGAACCAACACTACAGAAGGTGTCTGAATGATACATGATCATCACACCAATGGCAGCTACAGTATGTCAGAGTTAATGAATTTTATTCCCCCTCATGGTAGTCCATACCTCACAGACAAACAGAAGGCATCTGCCTATTGAAGTATGCAAATGACTATGACCTAGGAGCAATAGCTGAGTCAGGAGTGTTGTGGACAACATACAGAAGGGACTTTGTGGGTGAGGTGTGTGTGACATATGGCCACAATCTGACAGCTACATATTGCATTGTCACCCCTATGTTAATAACCCTGTACCCATGAACTACCACCTAGGTAGCGGTCACCATAATGGGCACTTGTGTGTGAGGGATGCAGCTGGGCAGTTGTCTTTCCTGTGATAGCTACGTCGCCACTCCTGTCAGGCAATCATATGTGGCAACCCTAATAATGATAGGGTGCCATTCATAAATACAGAGATCATTGTCCAGCCAAACACAACACTCAAGTGACCCATATCAGATCACATATTTCCTTTAAGGGGTATTGGCCATGTGCAGATGGCCTACACTAGCCTTCCCATTCCCCATCTCCACTATGTAGCATGATGCATACCCTGAATAAATCCATGTCCAATCCAGTGATGTTAGACATGCTACACATACTCATCCTGATCTCGAACACATACTTCATGGACATCCACCTACCACATGCTGGACAGATCCTTGCCCCATACACTTGACATAGTCCTGCCATACTATGCATTCCTGTCCATCAAAGCTGCACATTGCTCCCCTTTCAGACATGGTGTGATGACTGCATGGTAATGCATGGTATATGTATCATTAACCCTGTGGATCAGTAATGTGGCACTGCTCCACCTGGCCCCACAGACCAGCCTGTTGGCTACTGCCAGGTAACCTTTCATCCTAGATTCATACAAAATGTATGGTCCTGTCACAATATACAGGTCGGACCTGCAATGCATCACAATGCCTACCCATGTGCAGCACTTGCAAACTATGTGAATCATCTCACCAACATGAATCCTCACAAACTGTCATTGCCAGATGTGTTGACAGCTGTGCATACAATGGTGGAGGTGCTGTTCACTTTAGGGATGTACTACTGATCTGATCTACACATGTGGTGAATGCAAACAGTACTACACAGTGGGCTGGAGTATGGCCAGCACACAGGATTCACCAGTGTGGATCATAGCCCTGATATGAATGTCACACAATGCGATATGCTATCTTGACATGTCCATGACATCTATTGGCCTGGGTGCTACACTGCCTACCTAACTTGAAAACATATCCCACATACCACCCTTTATCTGCATAACCCTGCTGTCAGTGGAGCATATATGTCATATGGGACAACCTAGACATGTGAAATAGATGCCCATCACAATAATGTGGACACATATGTACACACATGACCATGGAGAATGGCCAGAGACATGGAGCAACACACACAGTAGATGTGTTGTGCTTGTGTGTACACCCTGTCATACAATGGCTACACATGGTTCAACCATGGCCTTTGTATAATGGTCATATTGCAGATGTGGAACACTAGACATCCTACAGGCCTGTGCACATCTTGTGTAGGCGTAACCTCAATCCACCACATAAGATGTGTTGAACATCTTGAGAGTGTTGCGACATGACAGCAGTCAGCTGTACAGTATCCACATCAGGCCACAGATGCAGTACATTCCTGTTGCTGGTGTTGGACATAAATGTCATACTAGCTCCTCGTGTGTGTGTGTGTGTGTGTGTGTGTGTGTGTGTGTGTGTGTGTGTGTGTGTGTGTGTGTGTGTGTGGTACACAGATGTCATGTGGGACATGGTGTACTGACGTGTTCGCCATGTCTGGCCATAGTTGCCAGGCTGCAGCAATATAGTTGCAGATGTGCAGGGGTGTCATCCGTATACCCATCAGTGACCTGTGTCACAACTTGCACATCATGGTTTAGTGTATATACACCTCAGTGACATGGGTCACATTCCACAGTATATATGTATTGTATCTGAACACAGTCATGGCTATGAACCCTGTCTGTAACTCACACTGTATAGCACTAGAGATGCCTCATGATTCCCTGCAATGGCCATGCACATCAACTAAATGTGCAGTATATCTGTAGGGCGGACAGACAACACTGCATTGGTACACCATTGCCCCACTGTATATTTGACAGGACACCATTGTGTTAAAATGTATGCATGTCATTGAACACATCAGCAGATCACATGTCATACTACATGTGATTATCAAGGTCATATGCCACACATCAGGCAGGTGTACTGTTAGCCTGTGCTGGTCCACATGGTGTAACACAGGGATGTATGCTAACTACTACTATGATTGTGTAATTTGCATGCCGTCTTGCTATGACACATGCATGCTGTTGTGTGCAACTCAGGGATGTACGATAACTACCACTGTTATTGTCTGCTCTGCATGCCATCTGCCGTATCACAGACATGTTGCATGCCTTCTGTCATATGTGTGTGTCTGTGTGTGTGTCTATTGTATAGATTGTAATGTACAGTTCTTGTCTGCACTCACAGGTGATGTAGATGCATTGCCTTCCTGTAGAACATCTGATGTTAGTGTCCCCACAGACTCTAACAATGATGATGAACATATGACTGAGACACAGACAGAGTTGTCAGGGGATGAAACTGTGCCATTGGTTGCCATTCCATCTATACCCCCTCATCCCCACACACAGATCCCATACCTGCACATACCCCATCACCAGTGGCCATAGAGGAAGGACACTTGGTGCGTGGTAGCTTGGAACAGTAAAGTGTGGGGGGCTATGGAAGGTGTGCCTGCACACCATGGTGTCAGCCAAACGACTGGTGGTGCCCAACCCAGGCACATAGCCAGTGCTGCTCGTAGGAGGACCTCTGGCCAACATGCTCCTGCACAACAGAGCATAGCAGCTGGTGTCACCAGACACATGTTTCAGACTGTAATGGAAGCACAGGCACATACTGAATGGCACAACAGAGAAAATCAGAGGCTACAGAGGGCTGCTGTCCATTCTTTAAACAACAACATCCAGGCAATGGTAAATGCTCAACAGCAGATTTCTGATGCTTTGGATAGATGGTTGGGTGATATGGTTGGAGTCTTTGAACCATGGCATGACAATCCGCAAGCATGAGCTGTCTGTGTTGGAACATCTGGTAGGAGTGAGGAGTAGGGCATGTGGACGTAGACCTGCTACATCACCTGTGTCAGATCTACGTGTACGAGCTACCTCACATGCCCGCTTCCATAGTGGCAGTAGCAGCAGAAGTGCATCTGGTGCTGTGCTGTCCACACCACGACACAGCAGGCCACGTGCACGCGGCCCGGGATGGTCCCAACAGGGACACAGTTCCAGTGGACAAGTGACATAAGACAGTACCCAATCTGCACCTCTGTCTGGTAGTGCCCGTGCAACCCCTGGCAGGCACAGGTCACATGTCCGTGGCCGGACACCGTGAACTGTACAACCTCACCTGTACAGTCTGCAGCTGTCAATAATACCCCATGTGTAGGCCAGACACATGGGAGAACTGTGTGCATACATACACGCACACACTGGAAACATATGTAGGGCACCGCAACACACACATGCATAACATCCACACATGCCCAATTAGATCAAAGGCCCAAACCCACACACATGATGTCATCTTCTGGCAGACATTAACACCCTGTGTATATGATGATGCCTGTACCGCATCCCTGACATCCACACCATCAGTGCAGGGACATGGTCATATGGTCTGATGCACAGGGTGAACAGACTAGGATGATACGTATAGTTTATAAATGTTGAGGACTGTTGACAGGCAGCAGATATACCATGTAGTACAGGTGTACAATACTGTTAACAGTATGTGTCTTGTGTAACGACAGTGCAGCCTAGGCCTCCGGCAAACATTAACACCCTGTTCCACCATGTGCCGCATCCCTGACATCCACACCATCAGTGCAGGGACATGCTCATATGGTCTGATGCACAGGGTGAACAGACTAGGATGATACATGTAGTTTACAAATGTTGAGGACTGTTGACAGGCAGCAGATATACCATGTAGTACAGGTGTACAATACTGGAAACAGTATGTGTCTTGTGTAATAACAGTGCAGCCTAGGCCTCCGGCAAACATTAACACCCTGTGCATATGATGATGCCTGTGTCACATCCCTGACATCCACATCATCAGTGCAGGGACATGCTCATATGGTCAGATGCGCAGGATGAACAGACTAGGATGATACATGTAGTTTACAAATGTTGAGGACTGTTGACAGGCAGCAGATATACCATGTAGTACAGGTGTATAATACTGTTAACAGTATGTGTCTTGTGTAACAACAGTAACTGCATATTGGTCATGATGTTCTGCTGTCCTTCTTCAGGTTTAATTGCACGTGCCAGTGGATGTCAGTGTTTGCAGTTAGTGTCCCATATGTCAATGTGGACTACTCACAGGTATGTATGAACATACCAGCATGCACCGTGTAGCTGCCACATACCAGTGAGAATGTCCCATGTTACAAACACGTCTACCATTCCAAGAGCATGATAACTGTGTATTAAGCTACTGTGGCCACAGACGTGACATCCATAAAGGGTGACATCACAGGTACAGTTACATGGAGTGGTGAGGTAAGAGAGTGGTCTAGCTGATTATAAGGGTAGAGGCCAGTGGGAAGTGTGATGCCTCATTTGGAATCAGTAATACACGTTCCCATGACAGGATGCCAACACATAACTGCACCCCCACACTCAGGTATTGACACACATGTATTCAGTGACACAGTAACACACCCACACACTCACGGATTTACCGACACAGTAACACACACTTGCACACAGTTGCTACTGGTGGGATGAGGACCCCTGCCTATGTGCAAATCATCATTACAGTACTGTGCATCTACATGATGCACCACAGAGAATACACATGTACAGGTAGTCAGTACGGCCTAAGATTGGGGACATCAACATGGAAAGTAGAATGCATCACCTGGATGGTGGGAGGGGTCTTATCAGTTCAGTATAGTAGCATGCATCCTCACCCCAGGGACCAGTCAGCCCTACATGCACACACTGTGGCATTCAGTAATTAATACACCTATGTCATGCACATACAGATACATCACATGTGTGAGATACATGCCCCTGCCTATGTCCTGCTTTCTACATTGCAGTCTGTACAGATGTGTACACAAGTGTACAGGAGAGTGAGTAACAATTGAGATGTATTCCCCACAATACATGACATATATGGACACACACACAACCACACATGTCAGTACTGTGAAGCTCAGATCTGCCTAGCACATGTTATGTATGTCAGACGTACAGCAGTATTACACACATTACAAACTGTACTGACACTTCCTGTGGCAACAGTGCTGATATATGCACTAGGGACGTCATATCTATTAACAGGTGTCAAGTGATTTACCTTCACTGTCACCCTGACCGCTGTCTAAGTTGTGTGTTATGTCCTTCAATTAATGAAAACATTGCTTACCGGTTACACAGGATATTGTAGGACTCTTGTGACACACCTGTGAGCTGTCCACAGCAAACATCCATCTGCAAAGGTGGCCCACCACTTAGTTATTTCCACACATCATCTGGCCATACCTGTGGTACATCTTTCTGTACATTCAGCATATCACCATATATAGTTTGCAATGTTGAGGCTGCATTGCAACTACATGATGTACTAGGATACATGCCACCTGCATGCATCAGCAACTGCACACGCATGTTATCTGAATGCACAACACTATGTGTACAGGTGTGTAGGTCCTACAATCCTGACATTTGGTCATGTTTGTAGGCATTGCAATTGGTGGATATGTGTAATGACATACATGACACATGGAGTGTTGTATGATATAATGGGTGACCAGTACAGAGGGGATATTACCTCTGTCAACACTGATATCACACCTTATGTACTGTAAGCATTCAGCAGCCATGGACCTACATTCCATGTGCATGTGTGTAATGTCTGTAGCCACCTGTTTGCACAAAGGACAACAACAGCTATGCTATTTACAGGTATGTTGTGTGTGTGGCATGTACATACCCAGAGCAGGTACATGTATGTCATATCCATACATGAACATGTGTACTGGTGTACAGCAATAGTCATCTGCTAATGGTGGAAAGTACCGAGGGCCCCTGGTATGTGTACAGCTGACCTGGTTACAGACAGTGGTATCATTGCATTGCATAACACATGATGCAACTGTGTCAGTACATGTTTACTCTCTGCAGTTTATGTAGAGCTTAGTACAGTACACAGGTCAAGGGTCACATGGTGGTGTAATCTTCTCTGTTATACAACATGTATGGTTGCGTGTTGGTGGTCTGCAGGCATGGTGGTGTCTGATGTTTACGTCCTAGAATGCAGCTTGTGACACTGTGTCCTGCACATGGCTCATCTGTGATGCCTTTCATGGGGAAACCGGTCAGTACATGTGAGTGGCCTTTATGTATGTGGGTACACCACCTGGAGTGGTCCGTACCTGTGTTATGGCCCACATGTCTGGTTCTGAGGTATATGGTGGTAGTGCTAGGTTCTGAGGTATATGGTGGTAGTGCTATTGTGCCCTACAGAGCCATCAGACAGGTGTTCCTCACTGCACAGATGTCAGTACTCCCCATTGTTGGATCTACAGTGACCAGCTGTGAATATGGACGCTACACATCTAGCACTGGTTAGCATAAGAAAACAATGCAGTTGTCCTGTAGGTGTATGGGAGTTAACCTGTGTTTAGGACATTTGCCTTGGAATGGCACTGTGTGGGCAGATGCGACTTGGGTAATATCCACACTCCCTTGTATCATGGATGCATGTGATATGTGACAAAGGCCTGCCTACTGTCAGCCATATCATCCCAGAATGACAGCTGATGTCTAAAAGACTGGTGTCAAATATATATAGAGCAGCGTTCTTGCAAACAATGACAACTACTAACACCAGTGCCCATTACAATGTGTTCTTTATGTCTACCTGTAATAGCATGGCCACTGTGGCCCTCCGTGTTTAGCATCAGAGTGCATCCCAGTCAGCCTTGTGCTACTAGGAGTATGAGCATGCCCAGTATATCCTTGTGTAGATGGACACATAGTGAATTCCAAACAGCCCTGTGCTACTAAGTGTGTGAGCATGCCCAGAGGGGTCTACCTGATATGGTCGACAGTTCATATAATCGACACTCATTTGGTCGACAGTTCATTTGGTCGACAAGCAGAGTTGCCCCCTTCCCCAATGTTGTGCAACCCTGGAGTTGATATATATAGTTAGGGGGGTGTCGATCAAATGAACTGTCGACCAAATAAACTGTCGACCATATGAACTGTCGACCATGTCAGGTAGACCCGCCCAGAGACATCTTGTGTCGGTTATGTGCCTCTGTGTATGGGTATGGCCATTGTAACCCTGTATAGTTGTAGTAGTCATCCATTCCACAGATGGGCATACTCCAGGTCAGGATGGATTCCTACTTTAAACACACAGGTTCACAGGTATGTACATCTTAACTGCCAGCATCCCTGTTGATGTCCGCATTCCTAGACGGTCATAATGACAGCCTTGACATGTGTAGTCTGTGTGGCACAATTTGTAAGTATGTAGTATTGTAATAGTAATTTGTAAATAGGCAGGTGTTCTGTACCCGCCACTGGCGTGTGTGTGTGTGTGTGTGTGTGTGTGTGTGTGTGTGTGTGTGTGTGTGTGTGTGTGTGTGTGTGTGTGTGTGTGTGTGTGTGTGTGTGTGTGTGTGTGTGTGTGTATGTCTGTCCCTGTTTGCCAGTGGACTCTAAATTGCTTTTATACTGCTCATACTCCATACATTTCTTATACCCACCGTTAGCAAGGCCAATGATGTCACCCATCTACAAATACACCTCTGGGAGTGCTGTGTCCCAGTAATCTCTGTAGCGCATTCTGTAACTGTGTAATGCTGTAGTGTAATAAAGTAGTTAGGTCGTTGTTCTAGTCCCACATTTGCCATGTGTTTGTGTGTGTGTCCATTTGCCTGAGGACTGAGTAATGCTTTTATACTGCTCATACTCCATACATTTCTTATACCCACCGTTAGCAAGGCCGATGATGTCACCCATCTACAAATACACCTCTGGGAGTGCTGTGTCCCAGTAATCTCGGTAGCGCATTCTGTAACTGCGTAATGCTGTAGTGTAATAAAGTAGTTAGGTCGGTGTTCTAGTCCCACACTTGCCGTGTGTGTGTCCCTCATTTGCCTGAGGACTGAGTAATGCTTTTATACTGCTCATACTCCATATATTTCTTATACCCACCGTTAACAAGGCCGATGATGTTACCCATCTACAAATACACCTCTGGGAGTGCTGTGTCCCAGTAATCTCGGCAGCGCATTCTATAACTGTGTAATGCTGTAGTGTAATAAAGTAGTTAGGTCGGTGTTCTAGTCCCACACTTGTCATGTGCGTGTGTGTGTCCCTGTTTGCCTGAGGACTGAGTAATGCTTTTATACTGCCCACACTCCATAAATTTCTTATACCCTCCGTTAGCAATGCCGATGATATCACCCATCTGTAACTACACCTCTGGGAGTGCTGTGTCCCAGTAATCTCAGTAACGTGTTCTGTAACTGCATAATGCTGTAGTGTAATAAAGTAGTTAGGTCGGTGTTCTAGTCCCACACTTGCCATGTGTGTGTGTGTGTGTATGTGTGTCCCCATTTGGCTGAGGACTGAGTAATGCTTTTATACTGCTCACACTCCATACATTTCTTATACCCACCGTTATCAAGGCCGATGATGTCACCCATCTACAAATACACCTCTGGGAGTGCTGTGTCCCAGTAATCTCAGTAGTGCATTCTGTAACTGCGTAATGCTGTAGTGTAGCAAAGTAGTTAGGTTGGTGTTCTAATTCCAGACATGCCAATTTGTGTGTGTGTGTGTGTGTGTGTGTGTGTGTGTGTGTGTGTGTGTGTGTGTGTGTGTGTGTGTGACTGCCTGCCTGAGACAAGTACAGTGCTTTGTAGTATTCGCCGTAGCTCGTGCCCTAAACGCATATTGCTGCAGTGTGATATGGTATGGGTTTGTATACAGGACATGGCAAGTGTTTGTCTGTCAGAGCCTGTGTAGAGGTGGCTGTGATTGTCTTACCATTGGACATGTTTGGGAGTAGGTTTTGTAGTTTTCCTATATACTATCCGTCTTATGACACATTGGCCACCTCACGAGGAGTACAGCTGTCAGTCAGCCATGGCACTGTGTTGGCAAGCCATACCCATACATCTGGCAAAAGGGCTGGTGAACTAAGTATGCAGCCCTACTAGTACCCGGTATATGTCCCGCACCCATGTGCCATGCACATACAACCTTGCCTAAGATATCCCACTATGTTGCTAGTAACATGTACATTGAGGACAGATAGTAGGTATGATGTGACTGCAGTGGCCTGCAGAGGACATGGCACCCTGTACAGCAGTACAATAGGCACATATATGCGGACATTGTGCCTTCACTATGTTCCACACTGAATGGCTGAAACATATGTGGTGCCATCATATGTGATCTACTAAGGCCAGAAAATGCTGTACACATGTGTCCTGTATGGACCCATGCCACTGACACCATGGAATACCTGTATCATTCTATCCATGCAGGTGCAGGGCCAACCTGTTCACTATAAGCAGGTTTCGCCACAACAGGCCAGTATTGGAGTATCGGGGTATAACAGGCTGTGTACACTGCATGTGTCTGCCAAACCAGGTACACCTGTACATGTCACTGTACAGTATTGTGGGACATGCACATCCCAGGCAATATCCATGTGAAGGACTATCAAACACAGACATGGCATGCATTGCAAAGCTATGGCCCTATACATTGGTAACCAGGATGTCAGGCCAGATAATGCAGTACCCATCTGTGTGTGACATTGCAGACACTACACCCCTGCACTGCACACCATTGTCAGGTGATGCGATGGCAAGGATTACCCCTCACCCAGCCTTGTACAACCATCTTGCACAGCCAAACACTACACACCAATGGAGCAATGCATACCTGCATGATAATACTGGCACCCTGTGTCTGCATTTGGGTTCTGATGCTCCCAACCACAGACACTCCCAGTATAAGCCTCGTTGGCATACCAACGTTGTCAAGCACTTTCACATGCCCTAGCCCATAGAACCTCCAGATATCCCCTGTGGTGCATGTGGTCCTGTGCATTACTGTGATGTGGCAAACTAAGTAGTTACATTGTGTGTTTACTGCCCTGGCAAAGGTGTCAATGCGTGTCCATTAGAGTGTGGTTGTGGTGACAATGGCATCCATTCCACATGGACTGACATGATTGCCACACCTAATGTATGTCTACTATATCTGTTGCAGATGGCACTCACTCACCTACACACATGTTATTACAGCACAGCAACATGTCGCCTTTGTGGCACATGTAGTAACATCATGCACATGTAATAGTAATGAGTAGTCAGGGGTTTGCCCCTGTACTATTCAGCGTGTGGCAGATGATGCTTATGGTTAAGTCTCCAAGCCCTTCCCTGGTGTACATTGCCTGTCCCGCACACACATTCTCTGGAAGATGTGAAGGTGTACCCCTGCACAGCAGCATGTGTATTGTAACAGATGGAAATGGTCAGGTGATGGCCTCTTCACCTATTGCAGTCTTCCTCTAGCTGATTACATGTGGTACAGCTGTGATGGTGTTCCCATAGCCATCCGCATGATAAACACAGTACACTATCTAGGGAAACATGTTATTATCTGGCAATGACAGTCGCTGTGAGTGGTACCTGGATGTGGTGTTCTGACACAGCATTGCAGATGATATCTGGATGTACCTCAATCATTTTGCACAGTGGGAAATAGCCTAATGACAGGAGTGTGATGTGCCACACAACTACAGCATGTAAGTGTAGCTATGCTGCATTGAGACTTCTGCCTGTTTAACATGTGTGTGGTAATGGCTATTCTGCATGTTATAATACAGACATGACAGTACTCTGTTCATGAGGGAACCCCATCTGTAGGGCCATCTGTGAACTGGTCAGTGTGTGCAGCCATTTGTTTCCTGTGTTACACACTGAACACACCTCTGTGCACAGCAGAACATGGTGTGAGGATTGCAGACAGTACATGATGATAGGAATGTGTTACTGCCATCGCATCCCTGACTGGACATGTGTCACATGAGACAGTGGTATGACTGACACTGTGTGGGATTCCCAGTGACAAGCCAATGATGGGCAACTGTTCATAGCTGCGGTCACACGTCTACTACACATTGTACAGTTGTCATGCGGTATATATGCATATGTTGTGCTCCCTCTGCAAATGTATACCATCTGTTGTGTTGGATTGCTGGTGATATCTATGCATACTGTTGTAGGTAATCCTGTATGCTGTTGTCTATCACTAAGCCATATGTGGGTTTAAAACACAACACCATAGGCTGAATGGGTTGATAGGTCCCAGCAGATTCTCCTGTCCCACTCAGCTGACCATGGCACTGGGCACAAGCACATATGGGCCCAGCCATTAACATCAACCTCTGTTGGCTTTGCACCACCTTCTGGTGGTACCACCACTGAGGATGGAGCATGTCCCCCTTGGGAGCGGGACCAGACAGGTACATATCTGCTGTCGTGTGGTCCCGGACTTGTTGCGTTGGTGGCTCCCTAAGGGGTTATAAAGCCAGAAACGCCAGTTCAAGGGCGGAGTGTCACATTTACAGGGTGATGCTGCCCCTCCTGGACAGCCCCCAGCACTGCCTTCTTTGCAGCTGTGTAGGTGCAGGTTCAGTTGCCCATGGCTGGGGACCTCTGCCCCACTGTTCCCATGGGCTTTTGAATGCCGAAGACCCATCCACATCCAGGGTGTATCCCCCCCACATGTGTCATATACCAACCCTGCATGCTGTCATTTCTGTGCTCCTACCTATCCTCCATGGCCATACCTACACTCCTTCCCCAACATCTGACCCTCACCTACGGACACATAATGCCATTCGGCTCCTAGGACACCATCTGCCTTATACATAGCTGTCCATTACACTCACGTGCCCACTGGACACATGAAACCCTTGTAATATGCAGCATAACATACTACTGTTATCCTCACCACTGTCCCTCAGGCGTACGATCCTGGTATGCACATCAATCCTACATGGTCCAGGTACACGTGAAGAGGATGACCCCATTGTACACAAAACACTACCGGTCCCTCTGTGGTTACCCCATTTACCTTTATCATGATGATGATGTTGCACACAGCACGTTGCAGGAGTACTGTTCACACATAATGATTGGACAGGTACTGTTGTGTTAATGCACATTACATGCACAGAGTGATGTATACAGCCAATGTACAACTATTTGCATGTATGACTGACACATGTCTGTCTGAGGGAGTCTTGTGATCACATAGAGCAACACCACTACATAATACAGGCATCGCTGGTGTTTCCCGTTTCATTCGTTTGTAATGCTTTGTTGCCACATGGTATGTCCCTGATACATCTCTATATATGTATGTACCTACATGCTGGCCATAAACACTCACATGTACATCTACATGATGGGATACATTCCTATACTGTTGAATGATTACACTGTATGATATCCTCTGGTTACAGCCTCTTACACTCAATTAGCCTCTACATTGCTTAACCAATGCAATACTCTCATACTGGCAGCCAAACACGCTTACACCCTCTCGATCCCGCACTTGCTAATGCACCGGCATTGGTGCTTGCATCTGTCACTCACACCCCTGGGTGTGAGCGAGGACCACAATATTATCTTGTGATGCCTATTACATCAGACTACATGACTACAGTATCGGGACTGGCCGCCCATTAGGCAACGGCATGGCGTTCGACTGTACGGAATCAGCGGCTTGTCCGGTGAATCATTCATATTTGTGTGTTCCTCTTACAATCTGCTCCCAACTTGTGATGCCTATCACATCAGACTACATGACTACAGTCATAGCCGACCTTAGGCATAGGCCAACTTAGTGGCCTCCTAGGGCACCGCATTAGTGGAGGCACTTTATCAGTATTTATTTGGTGTAGGTAGACCAGGATGGGGGCACTGGGTAGTGTGGTGGGGGGTGCCATTATGCCCTCTGCCTAGGGCACCAGTTGACCTAAGGCCATTCCTGACTACAGTATTGAGAATGGCAGCCCATTAGGCGACGGCATGGCGTTCGACTGTACAGAATCAGTGGCCTGTCCGGTGAATCATTCATAGATTCATATATTCATAGATTCATAGATAAGTACTAAGCTAAGTGCCCTTGCGAGCCATTTTAAGCCTAGCCAATTATCCCTTGTGAGACTTGAACCATGCACCTTGGGTTTGTAAGGCAAACACCTTAACCATTAGGCCACCCTCCCAACATATTTGTGTGTTCCTCTTACAATCTGCTCCCACCTTGTAATGCCTATCACATCGGACTACATGACTACAGTATCGGGAATGGCTGCCCATTAGGCGACGGCATGGCATTCGACTGTACGGAATCAGTGGCCTGTCCAGTGAATTAATCATATTTGTGTGATCTGCATACACTCTGCTCCCATCTGGCTGATACATGGGAACCGAGACCCTGCATTACAAACAAGTAGTTGGGTTGTGGTAGCTACATCCGTCGGACGGGTCATGCTACTACATCCCTATTATAGGTTTTCCACCTTCTCAATTGGCCAAGGTAGGACTTTAGGGTTACCACCTGTCCCATTTTGTGAGGGACACTGCAAAAATAATCAGGACATAGCACATGTTCAGATTACAGGACATTATTATATTCTACGTTTCATTAATAATTGCATACAACAGTTATTTTATATATGACACTTCTATATGTTATGTGAAGTAGCATAAGCAATTCAAATGCAACTAGATTAAGCTATTATTTGTGCAAATAAGTGTAATCCTGTACTATGCATGGCTGTAGGTATGTTTAGTCCTGGAATGTCTGATATTTCTACAGAACATGTCCCACTCTGGCCATTTGGAAAGGTGGCAACCCTAAAGGACCTGTATGTAGAGACGTCAGACTTTGCAGGGCAACACAACCACAGCCAGTAGAAAGGGGAGTACTTCATTGTTTTGCCTAAATAAAAGGTTACTCTTGTAGCATTATAGTTGCTTATACTGTTGCCCATAACATTTAGGTGTTTCAGAGGAACATAATTGTTTTATGCTACTACTACAGACAATATAGGTAATCTTTGCCCTAAATCACAGGACATTTGCCTTAATTACAGTTATTATGCAGGACACAACTGCCCAAAGGGGAGTGTCCCTCGCAAAGGTGGACAGGTGGTAACCCCAAGCCTATTATTCTATCAACTTTCTAAGGTAGTCGGCGGAGCATGCACTTTCTCTCACTATCAGACCTCTCATACGAATGGGGAAGAATGAACACTGAATCAGGGACACTGCATAATGACCTCAGGGACACATTTAGAAGGTTGGTCTATTACCGTGACACATTACTGGACATAGAGCACATATGTATTCATACACATTGTCTGAGGTACATGCTGTTTATAACTCTTACATGTTGTCATTATTCATTATGTGTATTCCGCCACCTTTCCTCCTAATATCACTAGTTCTAGGAGGGTTTAGTTGGGACTGTGTTAGATTCTGATTCGTAATCACGGACGTCACTGGTAATCGGGGACAGTTCAATGATATGTTCCCTATGTGTTCCCCCAATGGTTTACGGACTGTCCAGTAGATGTGCTCTTAAGGTTTGGGAGGTATGGGCATCTGCTGTACCCACATCGGAATATTACTTACACCCACGGGGCGGTCCTAATACATGTCTGCCAGCCAACACCTGCACACCTAGCCCCATAATCGCATACCCATAGTTCCCCCACCTGCTACTACTCTACAGCACTCATCCTTACTGTGGGCGCAGGTGGACGCAGGTGGGATATGAACACACCCCTACACACTGCCCACTCTCCCCGTGTCGGGACACATGTTGTACGTTGTGTCGACCCATGTGTTATCAGGCTTGCACAACCTACTGTTCCGTGTACAGCTACATCCTGGTCATAATAGTGTTACCCCATTGGTTGGAAGTACCAAATTTCTGGTGTCCCGCAAGGGACGTCACTGTCCATGTTTAAAGTGTAGACCATGTAGATCTCTCCCACTGGTAGTTTCCTGCTGGTGGTCTGGGAAGCAGTGCTGTATTTACCTTTATTGCATGTCTGTATGTCTCACCGAACTAGCTGGGGGGGTAGGAGGTAGACGTTTGTTGAGTGGAACTCCACCAACATATGCCCAGTCTAAACATGTTACCCGTAACTGCTGTAAAATAACCTAGGTATATAAATGTGTATATTTACTGTAACATATATATATATATATATATATCTATTTACATTAATATATACAGACATATCTGCATACATGTATATTCATATCTTGCTGTCATTCATATATATATATATATATATATATATATATATATATATATATTTCTGTCTGTTGATATATATATATATATATATATATATATATATATATATATATATATATATATATATATATATATATATATATATATATGTGCTTCAGTGTGTCAATACATTCCCCGCTCATACGCACTTGCACATGCATAATGGTGTTTATAAGCTTCACCAGCATACTAGTGCCATATTCATTATAACACCGATACACTCCAGTTATCTTGTAATCAGTATGTAGCACGTTATACAGTGGACAGATGTCGCTATATGTTAATGTACAGATTATCGATGGTAATTGGAATGTGATAGTGTGATTCAACCCATCCCTCTTCTGCACAGCCTATTATTCCATCTACTGTCGATGTTTGTATGGGCACATTCCTATTATTTATGTCAACAAATGGAATGCATGTGTTACAGAATTTGTACTTCAACATATATTGCTGTCTGCATGTGAGTATGCATATATACCTATTATGACCTAGCTGACCTCCACGGGGCAGTCCATTAGAACTGACCCATCCAACCCTGGCACGCCTGGATCCATAATTGCATACCCATAGTTCCTCCACCCCACCCATGTTAAATTTACACACGTAACATCCATTATCCACTTGTTATCGCAGCCATGACACACCTTTACACATTGCCCTCTCCAGAGCTTTTGGGGCCCTACACACATTCTGTCCCACCTCGTGTATTCACAGGGTCTTCTGCCATGTATATTTGCACATACGTGCCTTTCCTGGGGTTATGGAATACGGCCATTTGCGCTTTCCAATTTTTGGAGGTCCTTGCATGGGACTGCATTCTGTCTGTGTGTAAAGTAGACTTAGCATTTCAACGATGTTACTCCCACTGGTAAAACCCTGCCTGTGGTGTGAGTAGCGGTGCTCTGCTCACTCCTGGGCAGCTTTTTATGACATACGCTGAAAGCACTTTATCATTAGTCCCATGCGATACACACATTCACCTTTACATGTTTAAATGTCAGCTTTACAGCAGACCAACATTCATTCCACAAGGAAAATGATATGTGCTATTGTCGACCTTGAACCGTGAATGCCTTTTCGTTAGGCGGATGCTCTAACCACTACACTATTGGTGTTCTGCCTCATTTATATGTATACCCATGGTGCATAGTTACCCGAACACACGCCTCATCACTTCACTTACACAGCAGGCATCCGTTTTCCTGTTGGGAAAAACACACTACTACACTTGCGCCATTCCCTATTCCCTACTGTTCTCGACTCATGCCGCATGTTGACTCACTCCGAGGATATTCAGACCTCCAAAGCCTATAGTCCTGGCACATATGTGTGTTCGATTGTCAGGGTGTTCATATGGTCTTCTGGGTTTAGGCTTGTCCGACTGGGGACGGGGACTGCCCTGTACCTAGTTGAAAGTCAGACTTAGCACTGGGAGATCGTTCATTCCACTTTTAGCGTCTTACCTGTGGTTGGGGATGCAAAGGTGTGCTCACCTATGGCCATCCTGATATATAACAGCACTAACTATTACGGGGATTTCCTATATTGTGACCATGTTCATTCTTCATATATATATATATATATATATATATATATATATATATATATATATATATATATATATATATATATATATATATGTGTGTGTGTGTGTGTGTGTGTGTGTGTGTGTGTGTGTGTGTGTATCGGTCTGCACATACACATGCAAATACACCTACATGCTCATTTACATTTCCCCTACCGTTGAATCACCGCCACTTACCGTCGCACATACACGCTTGAATATCCGCTTACGTCTCAGGGCCACCTTTTCATATGGCCAAAGCAGGGCATTTTCGGGACATACATCAGATTTTACAGGCCGACACATACCCACTGTCAGTACAAAGTTTAGACCTTTACTTATTTGCCTAAATGAAAGCTTATTCTTGTAGCAGTTTAGTTGCTTAATCTGTTTCTTGTAACTTTAAGTATTTTACATAAATAACTGTTTTATGCAACTATTACATGAAATATGGGACATATTTCCTACAATCACAGGACATTTGCCATTGTATTATATTTGGTCTACACACAACTGCCCCAAAAAAGGACTGTCCCTCGCAAGGTGGGGCAGATGGTAACCCTACTTACGTCTGCTTTAAAGTGCCTTAAGCACCCTATATCCGACTGCCACTATGCGAATTTGTAAGGTATATATTCGTGATAATGCACGTGAGGAGACGTGCATCACGGTCAGGTGTTTAATCCCAGGTTGTAGGTTCTGCAGGACCGGCTGGAGGCTGAGCAGTTTTGTGGACAACTACTGCTTATACAACTTGTGTCCAGATGTATACAAGACTGGACATCGTGTCGTGACACCAAGTCTAATGTTTAGAACAGATACATATCCCATGACGGATATCCAAAAATTGTAGGGACCGATGACCTTCTTTGCTTTACAGCTGTAAGGTAGGGTTATACATGCAAGGGATACATAGTTTGCAATCCTGTGACTGCCTAGGGTGAGACTGCCTACTAGATATGGGTAGGGGTCACTATGTGCAGATATGGCCGTGCCTATCTAGCAGCCCGAGTATGGCTGGTTTTGGTGGATGTTCAGGAAGGGGGGGTGGTGTGCTGTGAAATGGATGATGGGTATTCAATTATGTATCCAGGTGTGTTGGGGTTGGATGGCTCAGTTCAGGCCAGACCATTATGTGGGTATGTGCCGGTAACGTTTCTGTACATGTGTATTGCACATTTTAATGTTCACATGTTTGTGGGATTGTATTGTGGATGTGTATATTTGTTCTTTGATTATCTTTCTGGTTCACCCACTGCTCCCTCATAAACCTCCAGTTCACCTATTGTGCATCCAACCCAGTCTCCCCTTGGCGAAATATTACATTACCCATCACCCCCCACCCCCATATTCCACAGACACCATTCATTCCTTCTCTAGTTGATGGCACAGTCAACAGAACACATTGCGTACACTACATATCTCTGGGACCAATATGGTTGTGAGGTCTACACTAGCATTTCAGATCATCCACATGCTGTACTTCATGCACATAGGTACACACAAATACTTATATTTCATGACATGGTAGGTAGACCTGAGTAATACCCATTCATCTATGGGCCGTTCTGACAAGGATGACTTGGACTGAGAATGGGCAGATATTGGGCGAATGCTCTGACCATTGGTAGGGTTGCCACCTTTTCATATGACCTGGATGGGACATTTTCGGGACACACATCTGTGTTTACAGGCCAACACATACCCACGGCCATTACAAAGGGTAGTACTTTAGTTTTATGCCTACACATAAGCTTTTATTGTTGTAGCGGTGTAGTTGCTTATTCTGTTTCTTGTAACATATAGGTATTTTATGTATGGACATACATATTGTATGGGACTATTACATAACATATGGGACATAATTATGTCCTACTATCGCAGGACATTTCACATTTATTATGGTTTTGGTATGGACACACCTGCCTAGAGGAGGACTGTCCCTCACAATGTAGGACAGGTGGTAACCCAAACCATTGGGCTAGGCTTGGCAATTGGCGGTGCTCTAACACGATGCATTTCGCTTCCACTTGGTATAACTAGCGACACTACAATGGAATACGGGCACGGGGTTTTAAATATCATTTGTTCGAGGGACGGGGACTTAATATTCAGCTATGTGCCTTTGTGTTTACTTCTTACTGTGGTGTTCGCAATGATGTCTTGTATGCTTTGCATACATTTCAGTATCCATGAACACTGACAGGAGTGATTACTATTAGAGGCAGGCTGTACTAGTCAGCATTTTAGGTTGCGCATATGCAGCCGACATATTCACGCTTCCATGCAGCACTTGGACATGCCCCCTGCACTCGTTCACATTTCATATGCATGTGGCTGTTACGGGAGCGCACCTTCATTAATATGCATGTGGTGCTGTTGCACCATCTCTGCGCCGCACGGTTGGTGGAAGGCTAACGCCGTCCTTGCGCTGAGCTTCATGAATCCCGGGGAATATTTAGATTAGCTGTTACTGAATCCAAAATTGAATTATTGATCATCTTATGTTAAAGCATATTGTTGTAGGAGATAAAATATGATCGTCTCCCTGTAAAAAAGTGCAAAAGGTTGTAAAAGAGTATCTTTTTAAAAGAGAAAATGAAGAAAATTGTATGAAAAATGGACTAGGGAGAGGAAATTGTAGGGGGAATAAGGAACAGACTTAAATACATAAATAAAAGAAAACATGTTCCATCTATCTGAAGCAAATGTGCATGTAATGACATTTAAATGAGATACCCAGTGCAATTATGTGACAGGGAATAAGCAAATGATAAAGGCAAGATGGCTGAAAACTGCATAGTTGCATAAAACGAGAACACTGTGTACCCAGACTCATTAATTTTAAAAGTCATTACTAAAGGCGTATAATGTATGAGCCATGGCAGGCACAGCCAAATCAGTAGCTCAACAGTATATGTTGTTAGCCACTGCCACTTTTAGAGGTAGTAATGGTTTAAATTGTGGCCACCTGTGATCAAAGAAGAGGCTGCAGATAGTGATTCACATATTGGCATCTCACAAATCAGCAGATAATTAATGGCTTCAACATGGGCAGGGAGTTAGCAAAATACTTAGCTGAACTATATCACTCAAGACCCAAATCAAGAGGAAAATGAATAAAGTAAACAAGGGCCTCATAGCTTAGTACTAGGCTAACTGCCCTTGTGGGTTATTTTAAGCCTAGCCAATTACCCAATGTGAGAATAAAACCCTGCACCTTGTGTCTATAAGGTAAACACACTGACCATTATGCAACCTCCCACCTTAAGTCATCATATGAGTCATGTTTTTTGGATGTTATCCTTAGTTTCTTTAATGTTGACATTGTGTTTACTATCTATCTGGAATAATTTGGGCAACATGAAGTCCATGAGTTTAATAATAATATTTTACTCATGAATACATTTTAATTTAGCTTGCTTTTTTTCAGACACATGGATGTAAAATGCATTGTTCAGACTATAATAGTTTGTCTAGCACTAAGTGCAAATGGGTAAGAATACAAGTGATTAAATAGCTGCTTTCTATAGTACATTGTTTGATTCCCTCAGCCTTCAATTGTCTTCTATCTGACTCTGCTAAGTTATTTCACCAGACACTTCTCCTGAACTGCTCGTGAAAAGGGGACACTTGCAACAGTGGGCTGTCCCAGGCTATTAGCAAATGTCCTACACATTTGTCTTTTGAATTCTTGCACTCCTCACATAGATGCTAATTATTACTTCACAATATATGAGTATGAATCTCAGTACGTCTCTTATAGTTCAGTGGGGTGCCAGATGCTATTCCACTAAAAATTAGTTTCAGAGGGGGAGAAGTTTACTGTTTCAAATGCTTAGTCTGTTTTCAATATGAGAGAGTTTTGTTTAGAAAATGTCTGTCAGCGTTTTTTCTGTGAAATCTGAAATAAAGATTTTAGATTAAATCCAAATCTGTGATAATTGTAAATAAAGAAAATGGCATGTGCACACTGACAGGTTTGAACAGTACTTATGACAATTGGGGAGAGATGGCTAAGTAAAGGAATATTTATATTACTAGTGGGGTCCTGATTCATTACCCTGTGTAAGGCCCCATTTGTCCATGATCTGGGTCTGTTGACTCTGGAGGTGTATGCTGCAACAATATTTCAATTATTAATAATTAATGTTTAGTGATTTATTCAAGTAGCTCAGATCTGTACTGAGTGATGCCAGCTAGCATAGATATTCCTGAACACAAAATGAAGGCAAAAATGAGATGCAGGTGCCTTGCAAGCATGTAAGCCCCTCCCACAAATCAGTATGCTGTATGCAGTGATATTGCTGATTTTTGTAGACTTGCGGGTTGTTGAACAAAGGCTGCTCCAGACTTTGTATTGTCTATAATTGCTTTGTGTTTTTCATTGCACTAAAGCATGAATTAATTAAATAATGGGCCTGGATTGTGTAATGTAGTCTAAACATGTTGCATGTTAGTAATATATTTTTGCAATATCTTCATTACTGTCTCCAACTATAAAACAACTGTAAAGGAAATTGATATTTGTCAGGTCATATAGAACACATTATTTAGAGCCATGTCCAGAACTGTCTGATCTTAAGCATCTGTCATGTAGGCATTGCTGCATATTAGTAACATCAGATTGTAAAAAATTACTGTATTTAGTTAATAACAGTTAGTTTTCCAGTTAGCACAGATGACTAAAAGCTCTGACTTGTTTCATGTAGCAAGGGTGCTGGATTTGAATCTTACCACCTTCATTTACCTACCGTGTGACACTGGGTAAGTTATTTAACCAGACAGTGCTTTGGAGAAATTAGGAATTTGGGGTTGACTCCTTAATGGTCTCCAGGACTGCCCGTCATTCCTTATTTCATAACTGGTTTAGCTCCGGAAGTTTTATGGCAGTATCATTAGCACACCATTTTTTCATGCACAATTTATTCTTCAAGTACAGCAGACACTGCATTTGTAAATGAAGCCATGAAAGTTGTTTGTCAGCAGCAAAGACTGCAATGGTAATAGTTGTCTTTAATGGGGAATTATTATGATGACTAACTTCTGCTGAAGTTGCTCATATTGACTTAGCATATGTTGAGTGGTTGGCATTTCTTACACTCTCATAAATACCCTACTATTTAAACTGTGTGCACATAAATGGATCTTATGGTATGATGCTAGTAATCATTACACAATGTCATGCAGTTTTTCAAAAGCTACTAATAAAGCATATGTAATGTATTTCTTCATAACACTCAAAAAATACTTCTTCATCTAAGGCAAATGTTTTAGCACAGGACATATAACCTAACCTATCTCCTTTCTAAGTCTCTTCTCCTCTCTCAAGATTCACTGAAGACTGACCACCTTTAGAAACTAATGTATGTATTGATGTATTGTGCATTACACTGCCTGATTGTACACTGCACTGTGCTTATTCACTAGAATGTATATACAGTTATTTTTTTCTATGAAATTAGTCTGAACTACTCTGTTATTGCTCATGTTTATGTAGTTTGTGTTTGTGAAATGTTTTAGATATCACCAAATCAATCAACATTGATCAGTGCACTACCCCAGTAAATAAATAAATAAATACATACATACACAAATACATAAATAAATACAAAAGTGTATCTTCCTCTTCTTTCGGCTGCTCCCGTTAGGGGTCACCACAGCAGATCAACTGTTTCCATTTCTTCCTGTCCTCTGCATCTTGCTCTGTCACACCAACTGCCTGCATGTCCTCTCTCACCACATCCATAAACCTTATCTTAGGCGTTCCTCTCTTCCTGTTACCTGGCAGCTTCATCCTTAGCATCTTTTTCCCAATATACTCTGCATCCCTCCTCAGCACATGTCCAAACCAACGTAATCTTGCCTCTCTGGCTTTGTCTCCAAACCTTCCAACCTGGGCTGACCCTCTAATATACTTATTCCTAATCGTGGCCAGCCTCATCACACCCAGTGCAAATCTTAACATCTTCAACTCTGCCATGTCAAGCTCTGACTCCTGCCTTTTTGTCAATGCCACTGTCTCCAACCCATATAACATAGCTGGTCTCACTACCCTCTTGTAGACCTTCCCTTTCACTCTTACTGGTACTTGTCTGTCACAAATCACTTCTGACACTCTTCTGCACGCACTCCATCCTGTCTGTACTCTCTTCTTCACCTCTCTTCCACACTCACCATTACTCTGAACTGTTGATCCCAAGTACTTAAACTCATTCATCTTCGCCACCTCTACTCCCTGCATCCTCACCATTCCTCTGTCCTCCCTCTCATTCACACACATATATTCTGTCTTAGTCCTGCTGACCTTCATTCCTCTTCTCTCTAGAGCATATCTCCACCTCTCCAGGGTCTCCTCCACCTGTTCCCTACTCTCACTACAGATCACAATGTCATCTGCAAACATCATAGTCCACGGGAACTCCTGTCTGATCTCGTCTGTCAGCCTGTCCATCACCACTGGAAATAAGAAAGGGCTCAGAGCTGATCATTGATGTAATCCCACCTCCACCTTAAACGCATCCGTCACTCCCACTGCAGACCTCACCGCTGTCACACTACCCTCGTACATATCCTGTACCACTCTTGCACACTTCTCTGACACTTCCGACTTCCTCATACAATACCACAACTCCTCTCTAGGCACCCTGTCATATGCTTTCTCTAAATCCACAAAGACACAATGCAACTCCTTCTGACCTTCTCTGTACTTCTCCATCAACACTCTCAGAGCAAACATTGCATCTGTAGTGCTCTTTCCTGGCATGAAACCATACTGCTGATCACTAATCATCACCTCCCTTCTTAACCTAGCTTCCACTACTCTTTCCCATAACTTCATGCTGTGACTGATCAGTTTAATCCCTCTGTAGTTACTACAGCTCTGCACATCACCCTTATTCTTAAAAATCGGTACCAAAACACTTTTTTTCCATTCCTCATGCCTCTCACTTTCCAAGATTTCATTAAACAATCTAGTTAAAAACTCCACTGCCATTTCACCTAAACACATCCATGCTTCCACAGGTATGTCATCTGGACCAACAGCCTTTCCGTTATTCATCCTCTTCATAGCTATCCTTACTTCCTCCTTGCTAATCCACTGCACTTCATGATTCACTATCCACACATCATCCAACCTTCTCTCCCTCTCATTCTCTTCATTCATCAACCCCTCAAAGTACTCTTTCCATCTGCTCAACACACTCTCCTCGCTTGTGAGTACGTTTCCCTCATTATCCTTTATCACCCTTACCTGCTGCATATCTTTACTAGCTCGGTCCCTCTGTCTAGCCAATCGGTACAAGTCCTTTTCTCCCTCCTTAGTGTCCAACCTTTTATACAACTCTTCATACGCCTTATCCTTAGCCTTCACCACCTCTCTCTTTGCCATGCACCTCATCTCCTTATACTCTTGTCTACTTTCTTCATCTCTTTGACAATCCCACTTCTTCTTCGCCAACCTCTTTCTCTGTATACTCTCCTGTACTTCTTCATTCCACCACCAGGTCTCCTTGTCCTCCTTCCTCTTTCCAGATGTCGCACCAAGCACCCTTCTAGCCATCTTTCTTACTAGCTCTGCTGTAGTCACCCAGCTATTCGGTAACTCTTCACTGCCACCCAGTGCCTGTCTTAACTCTTCCCTGAACATCACCTCACAATTACCCTTTTTCAATTTCCACCATTTGATCCTTGGTGCTGCCATCACACTCATCCACCTCTTCTTGATCATCTTTCTCATCCTACAAACCACCATCCTATGCTGCCTAACTACACTTTCCCCTGCCACCACTTTACAGTCTCCAATCTCCTTCAGATTGGCCCTTCTACATAAGATATAATCCACCTGTGTGAATCTTCCTCCACTCTTGTATGTCACCCTATGCTCCTCCCTCTTGTTAAAATATGTATTCATCACAGCCATGTCCATCCTTTTCGCAAAATCCACTACCATCTGACCTTCTGCATTCCTTTGCTTAACACCATACCTACCCATCACTTCCTCATCCCCTCTGTTCCCTTCACCAACATGCCCATTGAAATCTGCTCCAATCACCAGTCTCTCACCCTTGAGTACAGTCATCACCACTTCATCCAACTCACTCCAAAATTTTTCTTTCTCATCCATTGCACACCCAACTTGTGGAGCATATGCACTAACAACATTCATCATTACACCATCAATTTCCAGCTTCATAAACATCACTCTATCCAACACTCTTTTCACCTACAAAACACTCTTAGCATACTGTTCCTTCAGGATAATGCCTACGCCATTTCTCCTCCCATCCACACCATGATAAAACAATTTGAAACCGCCTCCGATACACCTAGCCTTGCTCCCCTTCCATCTGGTCTCTTGCACATACAATATACCAACCGTCGTTCGGTTCATCATATCAGCTAGCTCCTTCCCTATACCAGTCATACTGCCAACGTTCAAAGTTCTGACCCTCACTATCAAAGTCCTAGCCTTTACCTGCCTTTGGGCATGCCTTCCGCCTCTTCTCCTCCTTCGGCCAACAGTAGCCCAATTTCTGCCAGCACCCTGTTTGCCAACAGTACTGGTGGCGGTCATTGTTAACCCGGGCCTCGACCGATCCGGTATGAATTTCTGTACAGTTTTCTGCATATATGATGTGGCAAAATTTTATGCTGGATGCCCTTCCTGATGCAACCCTCCCCATTTATCCGGGCTATGGTGGGAATGGGTGCTGTCTGTGGATGAAGCACCTTATGTGCTTATCTGGTCATTTTTAAACAGTCTTTTAGTCTGGTTTTGTGAGACTATTTTGCATCTGTGAATTAAGTTGGAATGCTTTGGCTACTGTGTGTTTGTGTGAAACAGATTTGAAATATGTGTCTTTGGTCATTATTATTCATATTTTAAACACAGATGTCTGAGAAGGATGGAGTCAAAAACAAAGTTATCATTGCTGGCTTTGGGGATGTCTGTGGATAAAAATCACTGATCCTACTGAGCTGATAAAGTTAAAAAGTCATTACTCTGTCTTTGCAGGACTAGTGTGCATGCAAGTAATTCAAATTAGAAGACTTAGACCATTTTTATCACAATCAGGCATGTGATGTATACACAAGTGATAATGTGGCCATAATTAATGAGTATGAAGATTAGCAAATTATAATGACAGCAGGTTAAGAGAGCTTTTAAAGTTTTAATGTTCTAAAAAAAGAAGTTATGTACTAACCATAACATTCCATGTGAGTTGTTCCTATCGCCTTCATTCTTACTGATGGGTTTGGAGCCGATCCCTCAGCTCCGAGTCGGCCAAATTGCAAAGCTCGAGGTCCCCAAACAGGTTGAGGCCGAAACCCTATCCCATGATGCTCCTCTACTTCCCTCAGATCTTGTTTGCTGCCAACTAGTAACATAGTCACAGAGTAACAACACCATACTCATATTTCCAGTAACAGGTAAAAGGAAAAAAACTCCTCAGGAAAAAAAAACAAAACAGACAGAGAGAATCAACTCTCGAACTGCCAGACACTGGTTGGGGGTAAGAGGTGGGTTGTAAGAATGAAGACAAGAGGAACAACTCACATGGAACGTTATGGTAAGTACATAACTTCTTTATGTGAAGTTGTTCAATTTCACCTTCATTCTTACTGATGGGTAGTGTCCCCAGCACCACAATCTTGGGTGGCTAACAGGAGTACCTGCCTAAGAACAGCAGAAGCAAAGGAAGCCCTGTCCCTAGAGGTCTTGTCTACTTTGTAATGAGTAATAAAGGTATGTGGCTTTGACCATGTAGCTGCCGCACAAATAGAATCTATTGGTAGCCTGGTCGAAAAGGCTGTAGAAGTAGAGACAGCTCTAGTTGAATGAGCTTTAACTTTGTTTTCTAAGGGAATATGTGCAGAACTATAAACAAAGGATATGCAGTCTGAAAGCCACTTAGACAAAGTAGGTTTGGAAACTGCAGCACCTTTCCTGGAATCTGAAAATGACACAAACAGCTGGTCAGATTGTCTGTGGTCTTTTGTCCTCTTTAAATAGAAATGAAGCTGTCTGTGAACATCAAGCTTGTGAAGCATATACTCTGATTGACTAGTATGATTAGGAAAGAAAACTGGCAATTCAATGGTTTGATTAAGGTTGGATTCCAAGCAAACCTTTGGTAGGAAAGAGGGGTTTGTTCTGAGGGAAACTCTATCCTTGTGGAATATCAAATATGGATACCGTACTGATAGGGCCTGTAATTCTGAAACTCTGCACGCAGAGGTGATAACCACTAGGAAAATAGTTTTCCACAAGAGAAATTTCAGTTCACAGGAAGAAGCTGGTTCAAATGGAGGAAGAATAATCTTTGACAGAACAAGATTTAGATTCCATGGAGAAGTAGGGGCTCTACAGGGGGCCTCAAATGTATTGCACCTTTTAAAAAGGCCTTCGCCATTGCATGAGACATGACATTGTCCCCTAGTTCACCAATATGAAAATTTGATATAGCAGCCAGTTGAACTCAAATAGTTGCTGCTGTGGCCCCTTCATTAAGTAGCTTGGTCAAAAATTCCAATATATCCGATATCGAAGCAAGAAACGGGTCAATGTTGTTTTGGTGGGCCCAGATCGAAAATCTCCTCCATTTACTAAGATAAAGTTTTCTAGTTGAGGACTTATGGGAAGACAGTAGTATATTTTGAGCTTCCGCTGACAAATTTTGGAACCTGGCTATTCTTGGAATTGGAGCAGCCATGCTGTCAGTTTGATGGACTGTAGAGAAGGGTGAAGAGCTCCCGACGAGTGAATCAGAAGGTCCGGCACTGGGTCCAGGATCAAGGGCACTTCCAAAAGATGAGGCTTCAGGAAGGGGAACGAAATCTGATGTGGCCAAAAGGGGGTTATTAAGATTTTTATTTATTTATTTATTTATTTTACATTTGTTTACCGGGATAGTCCAACTGGACACAGGTCCATTTACAGTGGAGGCCCGGGGAGAAAAGCTCCATACACTTTAATTCCAGTTTACAATAAGTTCACACATCAAATGTTCAGACATAGATTATGTACAATTTCTGATAAGTTCAGCACATTACAATAAGTTCACACCTCAAATGATCAGACATAGATTATGTACAATATATGATAAGTTCAGCACATCAAATGTTCAGATATGGATTATGTACAGTTCACAATAAAGTTCAGCAGATTGAAATAATTGTTATACAGTGTCAAACAATATACTATATATATATATCAGACAGTGAGAATAGAAATTGTGGTCACAAGAGATATGTTTAAATGTTATGTGATGCATGGGCATATCCATTTATTCATGAGGTGGACTTTTAGAGAGCTTTTAAACATATTGGCCAATGTAGCAGAGGTAAGGTTGGGGGAAGGTTATTCCAGTTTCTTGCTATGCTGTGAGAGAATAGGGCTTGTCTTGCATAGTTGTTGGCTTTGGAGATAGACAGTAGTGTTTTTTCTGAAGAGCGTAGGGGACAATTTGATGTGTGCTTGGTTAGTAACTAACTAAGAGATGGGGTTTTGAGTGGATAGTTCAAAATATTGTAGGCAATTGTTAGTTGATGATAGTTGAGTAGTTGGGGTAGTTCTAGCCATTGCAGTTTATGCAGTGCATGACAGTGGTGTGATTTGTAGTTGGATTTAGAAGTGAATCTGGTGATTTTATTGTAGCATGACTGAAGTTGTTCAAAGTCCTGTTTTCTTATGTGTGTAAGGATTGGAGCGGCGTACATTAGAGTAGATAGAAGGTGTGTTTGGGCAAGTTTCGTGTGCTTGGTCAGTTAGGAATTTTTTGTGTCTATATAGTGTCCCCAATTTTTTGTGGACCTTTTTTATGGTTTGGGCTATATGTACATCAAACAGTAGCTTGTTGTCTATTTCCACGCCAAGGAGTTTGGTATGGTTTGTGGGTGAGATGTTGGTACCATTTTTGGCAGTGATTGTAAAAGGTTGGTTGATAGATTTAGATTTGTTAGGTGTGAAGATGAGTAGTTTGGTTTTGTTGGGATTAAGGATTAGTTGAATCTGGGTAATCCAGTTTTCTACTGAGGTGAAGGAGTCTTGAGTAAGTTTTTGAAGGGTTGTGAGTGATGGTGCAGAGCAGATGAGAGTGGTGTCATCTGCATACTGTATGAGTGAGGCATTTTGGGTGGAGGTCTGGAGGCTGTTAGTGAAAATGGAAAAAGTAGTGGTCCTAATATTGAACCTTGTGGGACTCCTATGGTTGTAGGGAGTAGTGGTGATAGTGTATTCTGCCACTGGACAGACTGCTGTCTGTCTGATAAGTAGCATTTAAACCATGCAATAGTTGAAGGGGCAAAGCATACGGAGGACATGGAGTCCAGTAGAATGGTGTGTGACACCATGTCAAATGCCTTGGATAAGTCTAGAAATATTGCTGATACGAAATTGTTGTTTCTGTGTAGGTTCACTATGTTTGTAAAGGTCAGACGAGCGGTAGTAGTGCTATGGTGTTGTCGGAAGCCGTGTTGAGTGGGTGACAGGAGGTTGTTAAAGTTTAGGAATTGCACAACTTGGGAGTGTATACACCTTTCAAGTATTTTGGATAAGGGGGATAGGATGGCTATTGGTTGGTAGCTGGAGAACTGATAAGAGTTTCCTCCTTTGTGAAGAGGGATAATGTTAGATACTTTCCATAGTTTAGGGATGTAGGCTTCCTGTATGGAGCGGTTTATTAGGATAGATACTGGGTATGAGAGGGATTCAGCTGCCATTTTTAGGAAGTCAGCAGGTAGGTTGTCTGCAGCAAGGGTGGTGGGTTTGAGTTTTTGTAGGAGTTTTTTAATAGTAGTGGCGGGAACAGGAGAGAGTGTGAGAGAGAGGATATTGTTAAGGGGCTTGCTAGGTGGGTTTGGGTGGTAGGTTTTGGGGATCTGAGAGGATAGTGATAGAATTGTTTGATGAAATGTTGGTTAAATTGGGATGCAATGTCTGTGGTGTTATTATTGGTGGTGGGAGTTGGGGTGGATGTTTTTCCAGGGTTGAGTAGGGAGTTGATGGAATTCCAGAATTTTTGTGGGTCTCTTGTGTGCTTGGTTTGGCTGGTGAGGAAATAGTTTTGTTTATCGAGTATGGTTTGTCTTTTTGCTTGGTTTCTTAGTTTTTGGTAGTTTTGTTTAGTTAGGTTGGTATTGTCTTTTTTCCAGGATCTCCATGCTCCATCTCTGGCTTTTAGTAGGGCTCTTGTGTCCCTGCTTAGCTATGGAGCATAGTTTGACTTGACTCTGATCTTTCTAATGGGTGCAGCTGAGTTGAGGATGCTAGTGAAAGTGTTATTGAAGTAGTCTACGGCTTGGTCTAAGTCTAGTGCTAGTAGTGGATTCCAATTACAGTGTTTTAGGATGTGGTTTAGTTCCTGTGTATTTAGTTTTCTTTTATCCCTGACTTGTCTAAAGATAATAGGGTTGGTTATATTTGAGCATTTTCGCAAGAGGAATGTAGGGAGGTGGTCACTCAGTGTGTCTGGTAGACATCCAGTGTGATAGTAATGTTTTGGGTAGTTTACTAGTGTCCAGTCTAAGATCGATTGCTTGTGTGATCTTTTGTCTACTCTAGTAGGTTCTTGAATGAGCTGGGTAAAGCCAAAGAGGTTAATATGGTTGGTGGGATTGTTGGAGTTACAGGCTAACCAGTTTGTGTTCAAGTCACCTAAGAGAATGGTTTCATTGGGAAGTTTGACTGAGATACATTCTAGTAATTCTTCTATGGTGGGAGAGTTGTTGTCTAGGGGGATGTAACTGCAGATAATGTTGATTTTCTTGGTGTTGTTTATGGCTAGAGTTGAGATTACAGTTTCTGTGTTTTGAAATGCTGGGGGTGGGATTGCTAGGGGTTTTACTTCGAGTGTGTTTTTAAAGAGTATGGCTACTCCTCCCTTTTTGGGATAACTGTCCTTCCCAGGGTACTAGCTTTCTGCAGAACTTTAGGAATTAGCGAGAAAGTATAAAGAAGACCCGGGGACCAATCATGTACGAGCACATCCCTTGGGGACTCCTCCCCCCGGGGGGGATTAGGGAAAAGTAGTTGCTGCATTTGGTGTTTGTGGGAGTTGCAAAGAGATCACAGCAAAGCTGGCCCCATCTATGGAAGATCATTTCTGCCACTTCGTTCTTGAGGGACCACTTGTGTGGCAACATAATAGCTCTGCTTAGTTTGTCCGCTATCACATTGTATTTCCCCGGGATGTACATTGTAATCAGAAAGTGCTGGGTGGACTCTGCCCAATTCCATACTCTCAGGACCTCTCGACATAGGGGATAAGATCTGGTCCCTCCTTGTTTGTTTATATACCAGACTACTGACATGTTGTCTGACTGGATTGCAATGGTCCC
The DNA here is from genome assembly GCF_019279795.1 of Protopterus annectens. Taxonomy (NCBI): domain Eukaryota; kingdom Metazoa; phylum Chordata; order Ceratodontiformes; family Protopteridae; genus Protopterus; species Protopterus annectens. The sequence goes on from NC_056739.1 coordinate 830,459,497, forward strand.
CAGAGGAAGACAGTCTTGAAAGGACTGCAATGCTAAGAGTACCGCTCTCATCTCTAGGACGTTGATATGCAAGTGAGCCTCGTGTTTTTGCCATATGCCTTGGGCTGTCCGTCCCTGATAATGCCCCCCCACATGATCAGGGAGGCATTCATGGTCACAGTTGCAACTGGAGTCAGGAGAATAAAGGGACGTCCCATGGTTACCGATTCGGACGTCAGCCACCACCGAAGATCCTTCTTGCATGAGTTGGTTATCCGAACCGGGTGATCCATAGGTAATTCTTGAAAGGTCCACTGTGTGAATAGTAGCCATTGAAGAATGCGCATGTGTGACCTCGCTAGAGGTATTGCTATAATAGCTGCTGCCATGGTGCCCAATAGTCTGAGAATCTACAATGCCGGTGCTCTGTGCTTTGGGAGAATGTCCAGAATCTGTTGTCGAAGGATAAGTATTCTTTCCCAAGGAAGTTTTAGGGACATGTTGACAATGTCTAAGTCTGCTCCTATAAAGACGGTATGCTGTGATGGTGATAAGGCAGATTTTTCTAAATTTATAGTTATCCCCAGTTGAGAGCAGAGGTCTAAAGTAATGTCCCTTGCTTGTATGAGATGATGCCTGGTGGGTGTGGTAAGGAGCAAGTCATCTAAATACAGAAGCACCCGGATTCCTTGATGTCTCAAGTGAGCCATAACCACTGCCATACATTTGGTAAACACTCTGGGGGCTGTAGTTAGACCAAATGGCAGGGCTCAAAACTGGTAATGACTGGCCCCCAGCCGAAAGTGCAGATGATCCCTGGATGGCCTGGCCATCTTTATATGTAGTATGCATCCTGGAGATCTATTGAGCACATCCAATTGTCTTTCCCTAAGAACGGGAGCATTGACTGAAGAGTGACCATCCGGAACTTTGTCTTTTCTACAGATTTGTTGAGTCTACTGAGATCTAGAATTGGTCTCCAGTCCCCTGTTTTCTTTGGTACTAAAAAGAATCTTGAGTAAGTTCTGGATCCTTTCTGGTCTGCCAGGACTGATTGGATGACTCTTTTTTTTTCTAGCAACTTTTGAATCTCTATTGTTACTATGTCTCGAAGACTGGGTGGAACATCTGGGATCTTTCTTAAAGGTTTTGGCCATGAGCAAAAGGAGATAATATAACCTCTGGCTATTATACTTTGTACCCGGTTGTCTTTTGTGATTTTGAGCCAGGCACCTAGGTACAAAGATAGACATCCCCCAACTGCCTCCAGAGGTGGACAGGTGGGCCTCCTTTCAGGAGTGCTGATAGGATTTCCCAAGAAACTGATCCCTGTCACCCTGGTTCTGCAGACCCCTTCTGCCGCATGGACAGTGTCTTCCATTATTGCCCCCTCCTCTGCCCTGGAGGGGGTTTCACCTCATGTGTCCGAAAAGACTCCTTGGGCTTTGCAGAACCACATTTTTGCACCCTGCTGGCCTTTGGGATAAGGTCTAGTAGGTGCGGAAAAACAGACTCCTATGGTAGATAGAATCTTTCAGTCTTGTTCACATCTGGTGAGGGTCTCTTTAACTTTAGGTCCAAAAAGTGAGGAACCATCAAATGGGGCATTCACAAAGGATGACTTGAAAGGTTCCACAAAAGAACACAAGCGCATCCAGGAATGTCTCTGAAGAGCTATCCCTGTACCCGCTGACCTACTCGTTCCATCAGCTGCGTAAGATATGAGGTGCATGGAAGAGTTGATGATGGAATTAAGGGCAGCAAGCTGAGATGTCACCTTATCAGCTACTGTATCAGCTACTGCACCCTGAAGAGTATCTCCAAGCTGTTTTAGGAGATCTCTTTGAAGCCTGGTAAAGTGAGTGAGATAATTCAATGAATGAAGAGCAAATGTCATAGAACTGAACATGCGCTTGCCAAATCTGTTCATAATCCTAGACTCTCTATTAGGAGGGTTGACAGATGTAGAGGTCTCTGACATCTCTTTCTTAGTGGCTGCCACAACCACCATTGCCCTGTTTTACTTAGTGACTGCTATTACTAGCTTTTAACTGTGTTTATGACATTCACCTCCCTATTTTTACTCAGTGGCCATGCAACTGGCTTTTAAGGCATGTCGATTTGAGTGTTAAATAGTGGAACATCTCCTAAAGGCTGTATCTCTGCCCCTGGTGTCATTGTATCCCCCTGTCTTATCTAGCGACTGCCATTACTAGCATTTTAACTGAGTTTGATGGGGCATACTACTCACTATACTTTATTATATTGTACCTGCATGCTCTAACTGTTTTTCTGAAGTTGCATTAACTCACAATATACAAACTTTATATTCCACATTTAATTGCACTTTACTTGAATCTGAATTACTAGGTATTAGGTCAGTATAAACCACTGACTAATTGTATTTGCATATCTGAACTGCTGAATTGCTTTTACAACTGACTTTATCTTGCTATAGTACCATTGTAAATAATATACCTGACACTGTATATATCTGCTTGTACCTACACAATTGTATTGTATTACTGTTATCTTTACTGCATTATCTCTCTCTTTATTTTCTTTTCACCCTACATCCTTCTCCCTCCCTCACCTCATTGCCCCTCATTACCTTCAACTCTCCCATTCAAACTTGCACTCCCTCTCTCATCTCTCACCTCATTGCCCCTCATTACCTTCAACTCTCACACTTAAACTTGCACTCCCTCCCCACCCAACTCACTCAGAGGCTTCGGTAATTACTTTGTCTCTGTACTCTCACCTGCAATCATCACTGTCTTACTCCACAGCGCAATTACATTACATAGTCCCATACATTTTTATTATTTTTATTTTCACTGCCTTATTTGCCTAGTCTTATACTCTCTCTCGAAGTTCAATCTTCTCCCTAACCCCCTTATCTCTCTGTTTTCTCTTTTTTAGGTTAGCAAGCAACCTCCACTGCTCCAAATAGCCCTTTGACCCACTCTGCCTGGAACTACCTGTGGCCAAGCCTCTCCGTGGGTGTCTTCCTCAAATTTGTTTAGACTAAGTATGTCCTGCTTAATTATGATAAGGTGTTAGTTGATACCTGCACTGTACTGTTACTCCCATAGTGGCTATCTCCCTTGCACATCTGTGGACTGCTCTCGCTGTCACTGCATTCTGCCTAACCTGCTCTCTTCTCTTCCTGACTTCCACTATCATTTGCAGTACCCCCTCTGCTCACTGACTTGTCTCTCCTATTCTGCAGTATCCTTACCTTTCCTAACTATTCCCCTCTGACTGTCTCCAGTTACTTTATTCCTAGTCCTTCACCTAAACACTGATAGAGCTACTTACTCAATCTCTCTCTCACCCTCTGCTGGCCCCTCTCCAGCTCACTCATTTGTTAACCTTACCTGCTCTAACAGATTGTTTTCCTTTCTCTTCTGCTTCTGAGAATTTTCACTGTGGGTGTAGCCCCACTCCGTTTGCCCTCACTATGCCCGGGCTCACTTCACTCCCCTACCCTACCCCCATACTGACCCACCCCTATTACAGTTTCCTTTATACCACCCACTCCCTTTCCTTCCTTCCAAACCATCCACTAACAACTTCCCATCAAACTCAAAGTACATCACTTCCTGCCCTATCTATTACTCCCAGTCAACAACCCTTATATACTCATTCCAACATGCAACACCTCATTACCTCCACTGCATTCCTCCTAACTCTCTCTGCTTTGACCTCTTATTACGCACACCTTTCCCTTCCACAAATATGCTCTCCTACCTCCTACTCCTATGTCAATCAACCAAAAACATTCTCCTTTTACAACTCCCCTACCTTGTTCAACCATTCCATCTCATGCCTTCATAAACTATGTAGACCACAGACCCTCACACCTATCTACAACTATAAACCTAAATTACACGTACTACTTCTACATACTACTATACTATCACTTCACAAAACAGCATACTCATATCAGGGGACATCTACCCCAACCCAGGCTGCTCCCCCTCTCCTCACAGCCACATACCCCTCTTGCCTTCTACCCCCCATCTTCACACACCTCTCACTATCCCCAGCCTCAGTCTCTAGACTCATCCTCAGCCAAGCACCTCTCTATATACTCATTAAACATCCAAAGTCTAACTAACAAAATCACTGAGTTTAGTACCTGGTTAGCCCATACAACTCCTCACATCCTATCCTTATCAGAAACTTGGCTTAAACCTCATATCACTAACAATGAAATTCTCCCACCAGGTTATAATATCTATCGCTCTGACAGATTCCCTAAAAAAAGGTGGTGGTGTAGCCATCCTGCACTCCAATAACATCAACCTATCACCTTTCCCCACACCCATCCCTGACTTCCACCCAGCTGAACTTATCATCCTAAATTGCCACCTCAATCCTCACAAAAAAATTTGCTGTTGCCTATATATACATACATATATATATATATATATATATATATATATATATATATATATATATATATATATATATATATATCTCCCGCCTGGAAGTAATTTATCCACTTTAGAAAATATCCTATTCTGGTTTTCCCAAAATATTTCCTATGAAACCCTCATTCTAGGAGATGTCAACCTAGATTGGTCCAAACTTAAAACCGACTCTCCACAACTTAGTATCAACTTTCATGGCTTCCATCAACTGATATCTTCCCCCACCCACAGCCATAAAAACCCATTTTCATGCTCCAAAATTGATTGGATACTTACCAACTAACCCCACTACTACCACAACCCCACTACCTTACCTGACTGCCTTAGTGACCACCTCCCTACCTCTGTCCTAAGATACACCTCCCAACCCCTCCAAACCCCACCTTTACAGGGATTGTCGCAAACTCGCTAACTTCAATATAGCTCAGTTCAACCACATCCTTTCTAATATAGACTGGTCTATCCTTCCACAAAGCCCCCTCAATGATGCTGTCAATATGTTCAACAGCATCTTTCTAAATACTCTAAGCTCCTTGGTCCCCTCTAGAAAGATCAGTATAAACCCCAATTATGCTCCCTGGCTTTCAAAAGAAACTAGGTCCTTTATGCACAAAAGAGACAGTGCTTGGAAAGCATGGATCAAAACAAAGGAACTACCTCTGCTACACAAATATAGACAGCTTAAGAATCTTACTAAGAAACAAACTAACTATGACAAAAAATCCTACTATACCTCTTCTCAGCTCAAAAGCAAATCCAACCCTAGGAAATTTTGGTCTATGCTAAATAATATTCTTTTTCCTGGCTGTCCCTCAAACCCCTGCTCTTACCTAAACACAACCCCTCTGGAAACTGCTACCCTCCTCAATAAACATTTTATTGACTCCATCAAAACACTCATACCTTCCAATTGTAGCACTAATTCTCTCCCTACTACTCCTGACCCTCCAAACAAAAATCTATTCTCTTTTCACCCAGTCCCTACTTCCTACATCAAATCTCTTCTACAAAAGAAGTTTAAACATTGCTCTCCCTCCACTGACAATCTACCTCCTACCTTCTTCAAAGTTGCTTCAGATTCCATTGCCTATCCAGTATCTATTCTAATCAATAGATCCATTCAGGAATCCACTGTCCCTACCCTGTGGAAATCCTTCTTTATTATTTCCCTGCACAAAGGTGGAAACTCTACAGCGCCATCAAATTACTGACCCATAGCCATTCTATCCCCACCTCTAAGATTCTTGAAAAATGTATTCACTCACAGCTTCTCACCTACCTCCTCCAACATAACCTACTCACTCCTTCTCATCATGATTTCTGTCCTAACCACAGCACAACTACTGTCCTCTTATCCTTCACACATACCATTGCTGAGGCACTAGATAGCAATAAAATAATATCTTCTCTCTTCCTTGACCTTTCCAAAGCCTTTGATACAGTCTCCCACCCTTTACTACTATCTAAACTTTCAAATCTTAATCTATCCTCTTCCTCTCTTGCCTGGTTCTCCAGTTACTTATCCTGCAGGCAGCAATCTATCAAATGGCTCTCTTCCTCTTCTCCATCAATACCTGTCCCAATTGGAGTACCACAAGGTTCCATCCTGGGTCCTCTCCTGTTTAATGTCTTTACCAATGATCTTTACACATTTTGTAAACAGCCCTCCCTCATCCAATATACTGATGACTCAACTCTCATCTCCATCTCTGACAACATCTCTGAACTCCATACTCTAACTCAATAAGCCTTCCTTTCCACAGAACAATGGTTATCCAGTAACCTACTTATCCTGAACCCTAAAAAGACCAAACTCTTACTCTTTCTGCCCAAATCTCTAAATCACTACAAATCCACCTTTTCAATTACTTCCTCTAACAACACTACAATCCTACCTGAAACTCATATAAAACTTATGGGCGTTATCATTGATGATGAACTAAAATTTAACCTTCACATGCTCCAATGTATAAAAAAGACAAACCAGAAACATGGCTTACTGTACCACAACAAAAGATTTTTAACTCCTAATGCTAGACTCTCCCATGCACAAGCTCTACTCCTCCCCTCCCTTCTATATGCTGCCCCAGTTCTTACCAACATCCAGACTACAACCTTGAACAAACTTCAACAAACTTACCATAAGATAACCAGATTTATCACAAATTCTCCTTACAATTCTCATCACTGCCTTGCCCTAAACTCTCTACAGTGGCTTGAATTTCCCCAACTACTACTGCTATCTCAACTACAAATGCTACACTTCATTCTCCATAAACCTTCTTCATGTCCTGCTCTCTCTCCTCCTTCATCTCTATCTATACTCCACCTCGGACTCGCCATACATCTAATCAACAACTACTGGACATCTATCAACCCAAAAAAACTGTAGGTAAACTACTATATAAACAGTCAGTTGCCCATGCTTGAAACAAACTTCCACTTGATCCACCCAGCACAATTCAAAGAAAAACTCAAACTTCATTTACTTAACTCCAGAAGTTGCCTCTGCCATGCCCTAAATTAATCCCCCCACTCACATACCATTACCAATCCATCCCCTTTCACTCAAGTAAGTCATCGGACCAATACTTCCTAAACTCTATCAAACCATTACTGCTGAACAAAAAAAAAACCCTGATGTATATATGTATACATAATGATACTCTGTAGAACATGATATGTACAGCCCTTTAGCATGCATTACTATGTTGTATATTTAACTTTTTGTCTAATTGATTATTTTATGTCTTACTCTCAAGCCAAATTTCTTTAATTATTGTAAACTGTCTCAGTATGGAGCTTTTCTCCCCGGGTCTCCACTGAAAATTGGCCTCATAACCAGCTGGACCAACCCGGTTAACAAATGCCAATAAATAAATAAATAAACAGGAATAGGTTTGGATAAAAAAGTCTTGTCATGAGGTGCAGAAATATATTTGTTTGGTCTTGTAGGGACAGGTTCCATGGTATTTGGTGACTCGCACGCCCTTTGAGATAAAAGATCCATCAACTCATCGAAGGGCGGAGATACCCAAGAGGTGGAGGGTCAGGACCCAATACCTTTCAGGAGCATTGATTCATGCTTAGAAGGGTTGATGAGCTGCCAGTCACCCCTCTGCTTCAGGACCTCTAGGATATCCGCGAAGGATATATCCTCAGATAGGGACCTTGGGGACCCTTCCGATTCCTCCAAATCGGTGTCAGACATGACAGATTCCTGAAGGGAATCTACATGTTTCCTCTTACATGTCCTCTTCCTAGGGACCTCCTCAGTGGGAGCATCTGAGGAGGTCTCAGAAGATCAGGGTTCCCCCAAGGGGGCTTCCTGAGTCTCCAGGTCCCTATGCTTACGATGGATCTGTGGTGACGGAGAAGATTCCGGTGCTTTATGGGAAGAAGTAGTCTGCTCAGAAGTTGTGACTGTCCGGGGGGACAAAACCCTCCTCATGGCATCAAAGGCACCATGGCTCCAATGCGAGGAAACTTCCGGGTCTGAAGACATCGACGACTCCTCCTGCACCAAAGCCGCTGGCTCCGATCCCAAGGTTGGAGCCGAGCTCATCCACTCCGAAGCCCCGAGGGGAAGAGTCGGAATCGAAACATTGGTTCGACTCCCCTTCCTGGAACCGACGGGTGAGTGTCAGCTCCCAGAGTCTTTAGCCGGGGCCGAAGACATCAGGGTTGTCAGTGCCGATAGGCCAGACATGGGTGTCGGTGCCGATGGTTCCACAATCAACTGATCAGTTCCCTCCACCTCTGAAGGCTCAGCTTGAGTCAGAGTAGGAACAGCAAGCAGGGTAGATGACTTGATTGGCTCTGAAGCTGCCAGAGTTGAAGCCAATAAAATTTTAGGTAGTACTGGATTCTGTCATCTCCTCACCACATGGTCCACATCCAAATCCAACAGTCTGGAAGCTCAAGAGGAGGCCATGGAAGGAGCAGGTGAACCCAGAATTGAAGACATTAGGGTTGGAGATACCGGCTCCGAAACTGGGGACCAGCTCCTACCCACTACCTGTGGAGCCGAGTCAGATACCTCCTTTGAAACCTTCAGAGTCGAAAGGCATCTCGGCTCCGAACCAGAGACAAAAGTGGAAGAAGAAGGTTTTGTTTTTTCCTGAGGAGCTGAGTCCAAATCCGATTGAAAGGCAGACTTAATAAGGCCCCTTTCCACTAACTTCCTTTTTCTCTCTGCCAGAACCCTGGAACTAAAACCATGGCACACAGAACATACTTCTTGAAGGTGGACTTCACCTAAACAATTAACACAGATAGTGTGACCATCTGTGAGAGACATTTTCTGATTACATTTGGGGCATTTCTTGAAACCCAACTTCATCTTTTCAGACATATTAATCCAAGTTCCAAAATATTATTCAGAACCAAACTTGGCTATTACAATAATCTGTATTTAAACAATCAAAGTTATCTCTAAAGAAAATAAAGCCTAACTTCAACTATGAAATAAAGTAATTAAGCCTGACTGGCTAAGAGAAGAGGTTTCTTAACTATTTCAACAATCTGTGCTATTGATAAAGAAAATAAAGCCTAACTTCAGCTATAAAATAAAGTAATTAAGCCTAAACGGCTAAAGTAAAGAGGCTAAAGCCTATACTTGGCTATGAGGGATAGGGTACAAAGATGGCTAAGCAGGCACAAAAAAATGGCCTAATGCCAATAACAGAAATTGTTTCCACTAACTTTCTTTGTAAATTCCTCACAAAAATGGGGAAAGTAAAGTAAATACCAGTCTAACTTCGGTTAAGGGGAAAAAATCTTGTCAATAAAAGATGAAGAAGAAACCAATAAGAAAAACTTTACTTAACTGACTACGAAAACTGCCTGAGCTGAAGGAACATGCTCGATCTGTTGCAGCACCAAACTAGATCTGATGGAAGTAGAGGAGCATCATAGGACAGGGTTTGAGCCTCGAGCTGTTTGGAGACCTTGAGCTTTGCAATTTGGCCGACTCGGAGCCGAGGGATCGGCTCAGAACCCATCAGTAAGAATGAAGGCGAGATTGAACAACCTCACAGCAGGTAATTTTGTTTCTATTGGTTCATACATTTTGTTTCACTGCTTACTGGAAAAAATGTTGTTCATTGGTACATATTTAAAATGCATTCTTAACAAATGTTGCTGTATTAAACAAGAAATTATAATTTTAATTAAAATGTAATTTAAAACAATTATGGAGTTGAATCAAAGAGCACATGCATTTATGCAGACTCTTAAAATGTGTACAGAGGGGGTCCATGGTTTGCAAATAGTCCACGGCCCAAAGTACATTTATGTGCCAGATGCATTTTCATTGAATGTGAGTTTTTGAATAATTGTTTTCAATAAAATCCAAATCTCTGTATTCACTGTAAAAGTAAAGAAGAAAATAGTGTGCACAATGGTAGGTTTGAATAGTGTTTATTGTAACTGAAGAGATACAGACAAGCAATGGGACACTGGAATGGCTGTGTTGGGGGCTCCCCATTTGCCTGCCTAGGACCCCATTTGACTATGATCCAGCTAGGCTAGTTACACATGGGTACATAAATAGGAAAGACTCTCTATCTCTCTCTCTCTGTTTTAGAAGCTACAGACAACTCCTAGCCACCACTATCTAAGGAGTTTACGTAACCAAGGCAGAAATGGATGTAGATGGCTGGATCTTTCCAGCATATCACAGATGTGTACATTCATACCTATGGACAATTTAAAGTTTCCAGTCCACTTACAGCATGTCTTTGGAATGAAGGAGGAAACCAGAGCACCTGGAGGAAACACACTTGAACAAAAGGAGGACATACAGAGTCTGCATGAAAGGCAGCCCTGCAGAGAACTGAATTGAAGAACCTCATGTCACAACTGCCTGAACTAGAGGTTATCTACAATTTGTCTGTACACCACCTGGGCAATTCATGTGATTCAAACACTTGGCACACATCTGACCTATACCAACATTTCCTGTTAAGGGGGTCTTCCTACACAGTCATCTGGTTAATAACTGCACACGTCAGAAAAAAATGTGCTATAGAGACAGATTCTATACAGTGTAGAAAAAAGCAACATAATGTTCCGGCCTGTATGTTGAAGGCAATGCCAGATATGACTTTGAACCACAGATGAGGAACCAAATTCTCAATCCAGAGAGTATTGAAGAAATGGCATATGACAAGGCCTATGCTGAAAACAGAAACATCATGTAATATTCTGAACATTCTAACATGCTGAAGGGTAGGCTCTGGTGTTTAGATACCTGTAATTGGGTATCAGAATATAGTCCTGAGATATGCATCACAATATTTGTAGTGTGCGACATGCTACATAATTTGGTCCTGAGAAGACAATCTGTATAGCTGAATAACACCATGGCATGACATTCCTTGTTCAGTGAAACAGCAATAACATGGCAGGGAGGTGATAGAGAGGAAGACAATGCAGCAGCAAACCCACAGCTAAGGCAGTAATGGATGCAATACATTACACCACTGGCAATGTGATAGTGTCTAGTCCACAATTCTAGGTTATTATGCAGATATCATGGAATAATATGCATCCTGTACCACACTCAAGCTACATATAGCAAAACGTGGTCTAGCCACAGTAAGCATCACGCATCAATATATTCACATGGGGTGCTTCTATATTATATTATCATACGATGTAAATAGCGAACACTATTTCATCATACCGATAATATCGAAACAACAAAATATCAAATAAACTGAACAGTGAATTTTTTCCCAGGGAAAAGATTTGCTGCTCTGTAAAAAAAAATAAAATAAACTTAAACACAGATTTAAGTGGGGGGCTTTGCCCCCCACACCTCCCTACATAAATATACCAACTCTGAGATCACACCATAGTGGTGGAGAAAATGGCAAAGTCCCAAAGACGGCCCACCAAATTTTTTCTCTGGGAAAAAATTTGATGTTCCGTGACTTTGCTATTTTGCCATTTTGACAGTATCGGATCGACTAAATAGCATTCTCTATTTAGTCCATTTGATAGCGTCATATAGACCCCATGGAGTAGAGCGTGGGCAGGAGGCAGTCATCATCACTTTCATGGGTGGGAGTACACAGCAACAGTTGGCTGCATGACTACAATGTGAGACACAGTCACAAGACATGGGGTCAGTAGTCTTGGACTCTGGGTGATTGTGAGAAGTAAAGGATCATATGGGTTGGGGTGCTGTTGTGTAATAGATGCTGGCATCCAGTATGCTAGATTGTCATGTCTGCACTTGATCTGTCCTGCTCCAGGGATGGGGGAGATGTAAAGGATGGATGCTGGTGAACCCTGAAAAGATATCATGTGGGTACAGCCCAACAAATATTACTACCTATGTGTAGGGGAGACAGGTTTTGTGCTAGGATGCAGTACTAATGGTGTGTCTACAGTGATCAAAGGCCTTTGATGTGAGACTTCCTGTGCCTGTGCATCCCATGTTCAGACCTTCCCATGTCCACAGACCACATTACCACTTGACACAGACTGTATGGCAGTAACAGTGTGTCATATGAATGCACCTCTGCAGAGCTGTAAGTATGCTGGTGTGAATGGGTGCATTTCCTGGGTAAAAGTTGTTATGGGGTATAATCTGCAGATGCCAATGAAGTATGAGTACAAAGAGGATACTGTGGCTTCTTAAATGAATGCTGAGGCTACATTTGCAGAAAGAAATGAAGCTCAGTGTGTGGTTGGAAGACCTTTTTTTTGTGCCTTAACTTTGAGATGGGAGGTGCCCGTTTGGAGAACTGCACATGGCACTGAATGACCTAGCTATGGTTTCTGTACTTATGGAGACAACATTCTCCACCTGTGATCTCAGTAGCACCATAATCTGACTGTGATGATACTCCAGGTTACTGTGTAGTCAGTGCATGTCATCTTGCATGCCACACAGCACACTTCCTAGGTTATCAGAGGTGTGCATAAATGTCATCTGTTCCTAGTTCACTGATCTTCACTTCTGCTCCAAGGATCACATGCATATCAAGGGCAGTACAGGAGTCATGGCAGTGTTGGACACCCATGCATCTCTCCCCTATAGTGGTGCATGCCCTACAATAAAAGTGGTGTTCATATCAGACGCTGTATGTGGAGATACAGCTGAAGCCCATGTGCAGTTCTAAGCCACAGGAGGCATGTCAGGCTCTGTTAATATAAGTGTTCCTTCACCCCTGATTGTCACAGATCCTGCCGACATATTATCTGGCCACGCTTCATGCGAGTTACCATCATCAGCAACAACAGTTGTATTAACTTCATCCATCTTTTTTACCGCTGTACTTGAGCCTCTATCAGTAAAACCTATGAACGCATATTTAATATGACAGTACTGTCAGCCCATAAACATAGACTTCAACTATCCCCTTATGGGACATATGAAAAAAAACAAAATGCTATACAATATTTTGTAGAATTATTTACTTTATTTATTTATTGACATGTTTACCAGGATAGTCCAACCCGGCCAAAAGAACCCAGTTTCAATGGAGGTCCTGGGAGAAAAGCCCCATAACAATAATCATAACAAAAGTATAATAATTACATTTATTGAACAAAAGTGGTATTTTTTAATATTATATATGCACAACAGTATCAGCAATGCTTTTATTTATTTTTTTAGAATAGAAATATTGAGTTTTACAAAAAGTAGAAAAACATAAAATAGGAAAATAGGATTAGATAAAAGGTGGGAGCAGAGAACAAAAGCTACTGAAAAGTAGGTAAATAGTAAGTGAAGTATGTATAGTGCGAAGCTATAAAGTGTAGGCAAGGGAGAGCCGAAATCTTCCATAATTTGTGTACATTTCCTAGAAATGAACAAAGAGACAGAGAAGAGCATGAAGGAGTAAATTATGCTGCGGAGAGTTTAGTATAGTTAGGAGATGATGAGTGTAGTAGGGAATGTAATTGTCGAGCAAGAAGTCAATTTGGAGATGAGCAGTGCCTATAAGGATACATACGTGGATAGGTTATTGTTGCATCTTCTTCATTTCATGCACAGGTGTATGCCACAGCCTACTGTTCCAGCAAGTATTAAAGTGGTGCTTCTCCTACTGACAAACAGGTGGTAGGTGGTAGCCAGAAAACCATCCAGTCTTCCAACTTATATGAGGGTTCTTTCCTCCTGCTCAGACAATGACACCAAAACCTCCTCCATCTACGCCAGCTGATTCAATTTTGGTGGACCTCTTACTGTAGTAGTCTTGTCTGCCAAGATATTCTAAACCTTTTGTTTTACCTACAAGCTCTTATTCCTAAATCACCTTTGTAGCTGTTGCAAGGAGCCATTATGGCTACCCACAGCTTTCAAATACCATCCCATGTCTTGGCACATCTAGTCCATGACTTGCTGGTTTGCACCACCTTCTTCCACTAGGTGCCTCCCATTCTTGTGTGTGTGTGTGTGTGTGTGTGTGTGTGTGTGTGTGTGTGTGTGTGTGTGTGTGTGTGTGTGTGTGTGTGTGAGGGGGGAACAGCACCATGTCATTCTACTGGCTTGAGAAATTTTCTATGCATTGCCATATCAGAACCAGTACACCTGTGGATTAAAAATGTAATTCCATGGTTGTATGTGTTAGGCTAACCCATGCATCTACTAATGAGACAGGCCTACCTCCATTTTATCTATCAGGATACCACATGCAGTAAAAACTGAGCAAAGCATGCTCCAGGTATTTATTTATTTATTGATTGACTGATATTTGATTACTGGGAAAGACCAACTGGACAAGTTCCCATTTTCAGTGGAGACCTGGGGAAAAAAAGCTCCAAAGTATTGCAAAGTATTTTAAAAACAATAATTTTACAATCTTCAAAAAAAAAAACACAAAAACTACTACAGCTAATTATATCAAATTAGACATAATATGGAAGCATTTATGAATAGACAAACATTATATGACAATATTTTAATATTTAGAAAATTTTTATCCAGTTTATAGTGAAATTAAAGGTCATTTAGCATAATACAGACAAGAATTGCAATATGAAGTGAGGGGATAAGCAAGCTTATGGTATATTTAGAAAGAAAGCCAGGGGAGATAAATTGATAGGAGTAAGGAAGTGAGTGAATAACTAACAATTTTTCTTTCATTTCCTGAATCCAGAAACCTGGCAGCTAGGGAGACTAAGCAACTGGCATATACAGTGTCATCTATTGGTCAATAGGAAGTAAGGTGGCCAACTTATTAAGTGGTACTTAGAGTGCAAGGGTTACTCCTCTGGAAGTGGGCTTTGATTTTTCAGGCACTTTCCAGCACAGGACAGGCATATTTGACTAGCTGATGTTAATACACAGCAAGGATCTTCATGTTGAATTTGCCTGCAGTGTATATAGCAGTGTAACCATGCAGGTATGTAGGGTCACATCAATTCCCCCATTGTATGTGTCAGCACATTCCATGCAGTTTCCACTGGGCAACCTCTTCCCATACAGGCATGCATAAGAGTGTCATCTGACTGTGTAATGGACCTGTATGTCACATGTCAAGGCACTGTGGTGTCTTTGCACCCACTGCTCTTGACATCTGTGGCTCTTATGGCACCATCACCACCATGTCTGAGATATAACCATCTGTGGCTTGGCTTTGCATATGTACTAGATACATAAACAGCACAGTGACCCCTATTTCATTACAGGTACCACAGGTACTGTTGGGGTGCAATGGCTACATTACCAGCCTAGCTCTCCTTTCTTATCCCTCTCTTTCTCTCTCATGCTTCATATCCAAAGAACTATTAATACAATTCCACTAAATCCTACTGTATTGCTGAAAGCAGTTCTGTGAAACATGGCAGCAATGCTTTGTTTTAACAAAATAAGACAGTTACCATGGTGGGTATGCAAAGGAGGCCAGATGGTATGGATGCCTATGAATCATTTTCTCATCACACTGCACTATCCATAGCTAGTGGCATGAGCTGTACACATATTGTATAGTACAAGGCATGTGACATCTGTGTTGTGCTTGCACACCTGGCTTGTCACTGCATGTAGCACTGAAGTGCAATATTATGTTGAATGACACCTGATTCAGATGTGACAATTTTGCATATGAATGTACAACATGCTCTTCAAGTGGACCAAAATTATGCCAAAACAATTTTCAGTGACAGTGACAGTGAAGTTTTTACTTTTTTCTTCTGTTTCATCACTGCAGGCTAGCTGAATATAAGTTTTGGGGTTCATGGGGTTTGCCAAAAGTTGTGTCAGTGTACTTTTTCATCACAGTTACTTTCAATTGGAGTTGATTCAACTTTATGGCATGAATCCCTGAGTGGCCATGGATGCTTCATCATCTACCGCATGCAAGGCTCCAGCTTAGTTTTGCCAGAGAGAGAGAGAGCTAGGTATGATCTTTCCTGCAGAAGGACTAAAAGACAAATCAACTTGGACACAGCTATGGCCACTTTGAAAGAGTCAAGGCATGTCTGGCCTAGCACAGATGCTGTCTTATGCCATGGGCATCATCTGGTTTACAAGTGAATCATCATTATGATGACCTTAAGTGGTGTGACCCAGGCTTGCTAAAACAATAGCAGGCAGAATTTTAGGTAACTTATTTATTTATGTTTTGTTGACGTACAATTATCCCATACTGTTTTCATCATTGTCCACCAAAGCATAACAGTAATTCATTTGTCTTTTACATGCTGAGGAGTGTCACCTGAAGAAATGATGGCTTCTTCAGAAGACAGGAGTAGCTCTCCAGACAGCAGTTTATGTACATGTGATGTATAGCATTCCAGTGTAGAACTGTAATGGTGGTCACATCATATCTCATTACGTACAGGTCCACTTCAGATAGAGAAGGGGGTTTTGCAGCAATTACTTCAGACTCAAACATCTGAGACTGGTTCTCAAGATAGTGGATGTGCTCCTTTGCTGATGGCAAATGGGTGAGCGTCACTGATGCCTTCTGAGTATGTTTCTCAGAAGAGGGCAATGAAGGCTCCTCTGCTAAAGGTGAGCATAAGGGTCACCTGTGTTTTCCCAGCAGCAGCAGCAACTGTGGAGGTAGGTGACTGCTGAAGTACACAGATAGATAGCAACATGCAATGTGATCTCGAGTGAAAAGGCAATTTACTCAAATAGCAAGCATCAGTCATTGAGACTACAATGGAGAAAACATCCCAAGACATTGGCAACCTTGCTGTGTGATTTCAGGGTTTGCTGCTCTCTGAGCTAACTTGGCAGTCAACCATGCCAGCAGTTCACCATATCCCCCTTCCACGTATAAACCCTACGTTTGGTGTATTTACCCATGCCTTGTTCATGGTCCAACCCCCCCACCATCATCAGTTATCTAGTCTCTGTGTATGAGTCCATCCAGTGTCCCCCCACCTTATATATATTTACCACCCCTGTGTATTTGTCTCCTTGTTTCATGTCTCTCTGCCTGCACCCATTACTAACCCCTCTCCCTCAATCCCTCCCCAAAGATGTCTACAGATTCTTTTCTCATCTACTCTTCTGTATTGTAAGTGTAAAAGAGGATTCTGTCCCCCCAAAAAATACACCCCTACCCTCTACCATCTTCAGTACCATATTGGTTACCCTTGACATTTTCCCTTTGCTTGCTGTAGTTCCCTTTCCTACTTTCTTATCTACCCCTTTTCCTCACCATTTTTGTGATGGACAGAAGGATCACTTGGTGTGCGCACTCATACTAATGTTCCATTTGGACACTGTGCCATTCTACACCTCACTTCCCACTCTGTGCAGGCAGCCATCACTATCCATAAAGCATGCACATCATCATTCATACAGTTTTGAGTAGAGAGGAATGGCTTTATCATGTCATCATTTATGACAGGCATGCATGCATTCTCTATTAGCACTGCTCCTCTGGTGTGCTGTTATAGCACTGCTGGGCACGTCTCTGCTGCTCATCTGTTTTTTTGAGTGACCTCTCGATCATCATTCTGGAACTATCCTTAGCTTACTGCATCAATAATTAGCTTTTATATGCGTCACTCAGCAAGATGCTTGAGAATTCCTTACTAAAAACAGCTTCTTGTTTGAATGTCATATAGAAATTCTGCAAGAATAGACAATCCACGGGAAGGGAATTCTGCCCACGTATGAGCTCTTTTTTATTGCTACTTGACAATATGCTTTTTTATTCATTACATTTAGATGTTTTATAATGGTAGCTCTAAGTGTTTAGATATCAATGTGGTACTTCTTGGGATATGTCTGTGTAAATGACCATCCCAGTGGGCTGCCCAATTACACTACTTTTGCAGATCAGGATTCACAGACA